>NC_052349.1:1333316-1386678 GCF_009727055.1 Benincasa hispida | reverse complement strand
AACCGTTTTCCCTAAAACGGGGGTGGAGGTTGCAAGAGGCACTCGGTGTGCCATCGGCAGTCCGTAATCGAGTTGGCTGGCTTGTTCGTGAGCGGGAACAAGTGCCGCACAATCGCTAAGAGAAGCTTCCGAAAGAGCGATTGTGACAGTGCAGCCATAGTCCTCTTTCAACCACCCCGTCATATAGCATTTACAATTGAGTTTGTTTGTGTAAGAAAATTGCAGAGAGCCAAATCTTATCACTTTTATAAAAAAGCAATTGGTTGAATAGAAATAAGATCTAAATTTTATTTAGGTCCGGAACTTTCATACTCATTTCATTTTGGTCCGTATATGTATAGATATTTTGTTTTGGGCCCAGTTGGTTTCCTCTTGATCCTGAAAGTAGTGATTGCAATTCATGTAGCACTTTATGATTGATGGGAAATTGAGTTTTATGCATGTGGTTCTTTGATGCAGGCTGATGAACATGAGTCATCAACCTTAGATGACATAAAGGAAAAAGAACCTGAATTCTTTAGGAAGGTAAATGCTATTTTGAAGCGAGCTGAGATGGAATTTTCTTTGTGAGAAGATAAAACATTTTTTGTTTGGAATAGATATAAGGATTTGTTGAGTTCATCCTTAATATTTTAATTTTTATAGTCCAATATGGGAGGTTACTAGGTTAGAAGCAGGTTTACAGTTAACTAAAATTTTGGTTCGGTTGGTTATTTTTGAGATTATGAAATCTAGTTTTCTACTATATGTTCATGGTTTTTTTCGTAGTTGGGGATAATTAAAGTTGACTTGGGAATAAAATTATGGTTAAGGAATACTCTCTCATTGCAACATTGAATATTATGCATCAATTTTACTCTCTTGTATTTTAAAATTTACATCAAACAAGTTTGTTAGGTCCGCTGGTGCTACATCATGAATGGATATATTTAGGAAATAGTCTAAACTTTAAATATAATAATTATTATTGTTATATTTAAATATGATGCATGATAATATTTAATCTATGATGGGATATTAAAACTATATAGCATATGAATTTGTGGGCTTATGAGCTTCGGTTTCTGGGTCACAATCTAGAATGATGGTTTCGTGTTCGAAATGATCTATGTTCGTCGATTTTCGTGCACAAACTTTTTGTCCCGGAAATGGCCTAAAATGGAAATAGTGGGTTAGAACTTCCTGTCAGTTTTTTAAGGGGTTGTGCCCTTCTTAATTTTCTCCTTTCTATTGGGGAAAAAAAATCTTCATACTTTTCTTCATTATTCTCTTTGTTTACATACTCTTCTTCTTTCATAATTTTTTCTTATTTACAAGTATGGTAAAATTTTACTATCTATTAGGATAGATTGTCATAAATTATGATAGACATCTATCAATGTTTATCGTAGTCTATTACTGTTAGGCAATGACATTTTGTTATGTTTGAAAATGTTGTTAATAGTTTTATCATCCAAAATAATTACTCAACAATATAGGTATCTTTTTAAAACAAATATCGAAGTTTGAGATTATTATAATTTAACCCAATGTTTTTTTTTTTTTTTTTTTGAAATGCTCAATTTAAAATAGAGCAGGTCAAAGTTCGTATATATTTTAGTGGTAACTAATTTCATATAATTCATGAATGAGAACAATAAGTTCATATTATCACTTAAAAAAATCTTTTTAAAAAAGTTGTGTCAAGTGTCGACTTTGTATTACAAAAGAAAAAAAAGATTTTAGATCAAAACAGTGATTTTCTTTTCTTGACAAAAAAAGGGTAATTTTTCCAAATGGGTGGGGGGATTGAGGATAAAGATGGTATTTTATTTAAGCAGAACATCAACATTGGTTTTATGACGATTCTCCATTTTTTAAGGACGATAAGTGGGAGAAAGATGGGTTTTTGTTTTTTTTTTTTTTATTATTAATTCTAGGACAGATTGCAAAAAAATATTTTAAAATAGGATGATAGTTGTAATTATACCCTCAAACTTAAATTATAGAAATTGAGTCTAGATTGGATCTTCAAACTTACATAATTATAAAAACTGTAAAAATTGTATAAATTTGAAAGTTCGATTTTATCATTTGGAAATCCGATTTCTACAACCATTAGATGTTTGAGGATCTCATTTTAACATTTGTGTAAATTTAAGGGTTCAATTTTTACATTTGAATGTTTGAGAGTATAATTACAAATATCATCATAGTTCAGAAATGATTTTTCTAATTTACCTTTAATTTTATTATTTGTTACATTTATTGCTTCCATGTCAGAATTAAAATAATAAAAATATTATACTTAGCAAAGGGAAAAAAAAGGTGAGGACGTTTTAAACACGTTTCTCATAACTTAAGTATAGAAAAGGTACATTTTAAAAAATGAGAATTTGACTACTTTGGATTCACAATTTTGTGAACTTTTATTAATTTTCTTTTACCTTGTATTTGTTTAAAATTTATAATAAATATCACAGATATTTGGTATTTAATATTTGAATTTTATGAGATTTTAGTTATTAGTCATGTAGATAAATTTACGTATTTTACATTAATAATGAGAAAATAAGTTATAACTCGATAATCCAACTCAATCCGAATTTTAAAGGTTGGATTGGAGACTTATTTTTGAGTTGTCAACCTAACCAATCCAAATTTTCGAATTGGTCCAGAAAAATACCGTCAACCCGATCCAACTTAACCAAACCCAACCCAACCGGTGTACACCCCTTATTTTGATACAATGCTTTTTCTCGTTTTTTATTTGAAACTTTATTTTCATGGTAATCTAATCAAATCTCAGTTATGTAATTATTTTGTCCTACTTTTATCAATATGAAAATTTATAATTAGTTACTCTCTAAATTATGAATGATAGGAAAAGAAAACATTAGTATTTGCACGAGATTTCAAGAGAAATTTATTTCGTGGAACTTAAACTTTGTATTTGTATTAATTTTATGGAAAGTGAGTACAAATTGTAATACATAATGTTTTGATGCTTTCAAAATAAACTATAGGCTTTAAGCTAGTTGATCTTCTTGAATGATCGACCTTTGAGCTTGTTGGTCTTCTTGGATGATTGATCTTTGAGCTTGTTGATGTTCTTGGACGATTGGTCTTTGGGCTTGTTGATTTTCTTAGGTCGGCCTTTAGGCTTGTTGATCTTCTTGGACGATCGGCCTTTGGGCTTGTTGATCTTCTTGGACGATCGGCCTTTGGGCTTGTGGATCTTCTTGGATATCGGCCTTTGGGCTTGATGATCTTCTTGGATGATCGACCTTTGGGCTCTTTGTTCGCACGAGATTTCAAGAGAAATTTATTTCGTGGAACTTTAACTTTGTATTTGTATTAATTTTATGGCAAGTGAGTACAATCTCTAATACAAATGTTTTGATGCTTTCAAAATAAATTATAGTATTTAGGCTGGTTGATCTTCTTGAATGATCGACTTTTGGGCTTGTTGATCTTCTTGGATGATGGCTTGATGATCTTCTTGGACAATCGGCCTTTGGACTTGTTGATCTTCTTGGATGATCGGCCTTTGGGCTTGTTGATTTTCTTAGATGATTGGCCTTTGAGTTTGATGATCTTCTTGGATGATCAGCCTTTGGGCTTGATGATCTTCTTGGACAATCGGCCTTTGGACTTGTTGATCTTCTTGGATGGTCGACCTTTGGGCTTGATGATCTTCTTGGAGGATTAGTGTTCGCACGAGGTTTCCAGAGAAACTTGTTTCGTGGAGTTGACCTTGAGTTGGTGTTGATGTTGATGTTGATTTGGTGTGATGTGGTTCGATTTTTAGTACTTGATCCTTTGATTCTCTCTCAGTCGAATGCGTACACTTGATTTGAGGAAGCGAAGCGCATGATGATCTTGGAGTTGAAGTCTTGGGAGAATGCGATGATCTTGGAGTTGAAGTCTTGGAATAATGCTTGTATCTCCGAAGGACTCCAGTCTTCAGGTGTGGTCAGCCTTAGGAGTCAGGGAGTCCTTTGGTTGTTGGGAGAATTCTCTCTAGGCTCTGGAATGTAGAATTCCTGACCTCTTCAAATGAGGAGAGCTTCTCTATTTATAGAGTTCACAGGTGGGTTTGGGTTTGGCCCTTGGGTTTGAGGAGATTGAATCTTCAGCTTGTAGGTTGTGAAGATACGGTCAATTTGTTGAAATATTCTAATCTTCAAAGCTTCAAATAGTTCAGATCTTCAGTTCTTCAAAATTTGAGAACTTCAGTCTTCGAAGCTTGAGAAGCTTCAGTCTTCAGTATTTGAGAGCCCGAGTCTTGGATATTGGGAGCTTAAATATTCAAAGCTTTAATATGTCTTATGATCTTTAGAGCTTTAGTATCTTCTGATCTTCAGAGCTTTGATATGTCTTCTGATCTTCAGAGCTATAGTGACTTTTGATCTTCAAAGCTTTAGAGGAGTTATGTTTTTCAGATCCTTGGAGTTTCAGACTTCAGACCTTCAGAGAGCTTTTGTCTTCAATTCTTCCAACCTCCAACAAAATGAAGAGATAATGCCTCTACTTATAGAGGGTTCTCATGGGCCTTATATGGGCTTGGGCCTAATTACTTTACTGGACCAAAATTGGGTTTGGGCTAAAGTTGGATTTGGGCTCATATGTTGTTGGGTCGAAATACTGGACTTGAGCTTAATCTTTAATTTAGCTCACAATTTCACCATGAGTTTGAATTTGGTTGGGCCCGATCGACTTTAATTACTCGACCCAATCCAACTAATAATTTTTTCAATAGGCTCGGGCTTTCATTGATGATGTGACAACTCGTGATTCGTTGAAATTTCTCATTCAACAAATGTCCCTTTTCGAGATTTATGCATGCCTATACGGTGTGTGAATCTCGAAAAAATAATTTGGAATCAAAGTATGATTTTGACTCTTTTAATTTAATGCATCATCATGATCAAAATATGAGAATTTAGCTCAAAATTTTGATTTAAAATTTTGTTTGCTTGATGCACTCTCGCGAAGTAAACAAAAGATGAATTTTAGTCATTGACTTTCTTGCTCCCAAGTAAACTTTAATTTGAACTAAAGTAGAATTTATGTTACACTTTAATTGCAAATTTAATTTAATATCCCAAATTCTAAGAATCATTTTTTTTATATTTAGAATATACTCAATTCTTCATGTGAATTTGAAGTAGAATTTGTGATTTTGTCTTTTTCTTTCCTTCAACTTTGATTTTGTGAATGCTTGGAGTGTGCCTATATTTTGATTTGAGACCATACTTGGATTATGCCAAGGTCTTGACATTGGGATGAAATTTTGTTGGTACCCAGATTTTGGCTTGAATTTGGAATAGAATTTGGGGTGAAATTGAATCTCAATCAATTTTGGTTTGAGATAAAATATTGGGTATGCCCAAATTTTAATAAGAGACCAATTGAGACATTTTTTTATCTGCAATTTATTTTCATTGAAGATAAAAACTCAATATTGGATAATTTAAAATTGAAATAAAATTTGGAATATGATCAAATTTCAATTTGGAATGAATTTTAGACCTTTCCCGCAATTTGATTTGAAAATAGGGATGAGAGAACCTAAATTTGGATGAATTTATTATAAAATTGGGAAGATGCCCAGATTTGAGATTTTATCCACAATTTAATGTTAAAGTTGAACCATTTGATTGTGAATAAAATTTGGAATATGGCCAAATTTTAATTGGAGAGAAGTTTTAGATCTTACCACAATTTGATTCATTTAAGGATATGAACCTAGATGAAATTGAAATAAAATTTGGAATATGCCCAAATTTGAATTTTAACAGAAATTGAAATTCAATGGATAGAATTACAATCTTAAACTAATTTTGGCTTGAAGTTTGGATAATCTAGGACTTTGAACTTGAAATTTGGATAAATATAGATTTGAATCTTATTCCGACCTAAATTATTATTATTATTATTATTATTTTGTGAAGTTGAATATGGGCCTTCAAACTTACCGACAATAAAAACCACATTCTTTTTGTTAAATTGGATAAAACCCAATATATATATATATATATATATATATTAATTTAACCAAAAATTTGTTAAATCTTCTCAAATGCTATGGGCTACGCCGCGCGCACTGGGCCTGGACACAGAGCAGCAATTGAGTGGGCTTGAGCCGTGGACTCGGGTCGGGCTAGAGAGAGTGGACGGCGGAGTTGCAACACGTGGAGCTGGGTCTGGTCGCAGGTCATGGACTAGGTCTGGCACCTTAAACGGGTCTGAATCCTCTTTATCGAAACTGTTTGATTACAACCTAAAATAAACTCTAACGACTCTAGCAAATTTGCAGACCCTTCAGGACACGTTAAAGCCCATAAAACACCGAACAACTACAATAATTATTTCAATCAGGAAGAGAATTTGGATGCCAAAACCAAAATTATCCATTTTAGCACACATTCATAATCACATGAATAATTACCCACCATATGCTAAAGTAACACAAATTGAGTGTTCTAATCATGCTCTGATACCAATTGATGGAGTTACGAACATGAAAACGGAAGCATATTAGATAAAAAAACACTTTAACTATACTAATTTCTAGAATTAAGCATGCTAGTTCATATTATTTAAAAATTAAAATTTAGAGCACAACTTTTGATGATTCCCTAGAATGCTCCAATCCTTTGCTAGTTGCTTCGAGTAACCTTGGTGTAGACCACCATAAGAACTTCTCAACTATACTCTTGGTCTTAAATTGAATGGTAAAACTTAAATTGAGAGGAATTTGGAGGAGGATTTTGAGTTTGAAGAGAATGTATGAAGAACTATTTTTCTTCAAGTTGTTATTTAATTTGCATGAACCCTTTAATTAAATTAAAACCATCATTTTATAGAATTAAAATATGCAATTTAAATTAATAAAAAATTGACACCAAAATAAATCAATTTGAGTGGGATTTAAAGTGTTCTAGATAGTTGAAAAATCCAACTTTTCCCACTAATTTCATTTAAATTATCATAATGAATTATCTTAAATTTCAAAATTTAAAATCTTTAAATAAAATTTTATTTTTTTAATTTCTTAAATTCATAATCGTTTATTTTAATTTATTTATTAAAAATAAATTTATTTATTATTTATTAAAACTAAATTAATTTAGTCAATATTAAATTAACTTTAATAATAAAAATTAATTATATATTTGAATTTCACAAATTCAGAAGGTTATAAAATTAATTTTAAATAAATAAATAAATAAACAATTAATTAAATAATTTACTTAATTAATTTAATATCAAATATTAAATCACAAGCTAGTAGAGGGACCTAATGGAAGATTTGAGATTAATTGGCTAAACTCTTTAACTGAATTAATCAATATTCGTCAACTATCAGTATACTCCACTAAAGTCCAACAATTGTACTCTCCTCACTATAGATATATGTCTTCCACTTGATTAAACCATAATCAATAAGTTGATCCTTCAAAGGTTGTTCATATTTACAGTAGGGTCAAAATTATTGTTTTACTCTTGTAATACATCTTGCTCTTGAATTCTACATAGATCCACTAAAGAACAATTAGTTTATGGTCCTACCAATAAACCTAGTCCCTCTCAGACATAGAGAGGGAGGGGCCACTTTCTTCAAGACTAGGAGTCAGTACTTAAGGGAACAACCTATCTACCATCTTTAAAGTTGGGTAGGAGTGAATTCTATCTTGTAGGACTATGCCCCCAACTATCTACACATTCTTACCCCTAAAATGGGAGGCTTATCGAGCGGCGATGATGAGTCACTCTCACCCATGCAGATTAAATGATAATCTTGAATAAACATGAGTTCATAGTTTGCTCATGATTGAGATTGAGTTACCTTAGGTCATCTAATTGAAATAGTCAATTTTAACAGTAAATGGTGTTATAAAGAAAAGTGACTATTTCTATGTTCAGTCTTATGCGAACATCTTTCACATAGGATGCCCCCACTCACATGTCTCTACATGAACGATTTAGGATCACTTTGTCTGTATCCTATACAAAGTGGGCCGCATCCATAATCTTTCCAGGATAAGGTACCCAACTGTATCCTTATACTTACGTTTAGTTTATTGGATTTAGACTGTTACAAGTGTAATTTACTTGTTCAATAACAACTTTACTGAATAAACCTCAACAACAACTTTATTGTAAAATAAAATAAGTTTAAAGATTTACAAACTGTAAGTTTTAGGACATACAACCCAACAGATCTCTCAAAACTTGCATTGCTAAACTTATTTGGAAGGGAAAGACAACTAAGAAACGAGGAAAGAAGAAGTTTGTTTTTCTACTCATAACTTAAGGTTCAATTTGATAACTATTTAGTGTTATTATCTCCGCTTAAAAAGAATTACGATTATTATATTCCAATTAAAATAGTAACAATTATTGTTATTTTCCATATCTTCCCAGATGTATATGACCTGTAATTCGGAAACCAGCATGACTAAAAAGCAGCATAGTTTAACATACATGAGGCATTGCTCTGTATAGAGCAGAGTTGTTGAAAGAAGAAGCAACATTTTTCTATCCGATGCTAAATTTACCTTGTAAACATCTGACTTCCTAAGCTTGCAATGTTAATCTATAATCCTATATAGCCAGGTAGTTTAGACAAAACAAGCTTTCAAACTTTTGGACATTAAATAAATAGATTATCTTGCAAGATCTTGAGAATTAGTAAAGTTGAAAAAAAAAACTCTAAAAACATTTTATGAACAAACATATTGAAATCCTTGTACCTTTTTAACCTTAATTGGGTGGAGCTCCTCTTGCTCACACTCCCAATGTTGAAACCTTAGTTGAGGTAGAATTCTACATCACCAATAGCATCGATAATAGTCATACGTGCACGTATAGATCTTCCCTGGATACCTTCGTTTCCTTCAGCATTAGGGTAGAAAACAAACCCTTTATGCCTTCGTCTCCTTCAGTATCGAGGTCCCGGATACCTTCACAACCTTCAATATCGAGTTTCATAACTAGGGTACTAAATTCATACTTTACATAATCAAACTTTGCATAGCAAATTAGCATTCCTCATAAAATATAATATTTTAAATGAATATCATCAGAAAAAAAAAAAAAAAACTCATGATTATTAGGAATGCTTGCATCAAATACCACAAATTAGAAACATCATGCTCTAATATATTTGAGCTAACAATTCATGCGTTAAAACTCATAAATCAGTCATTCAACATAAATCATGTGTTAAAGCCACTTGGAGTAAAACATTCATAACTATGCATAGAAATCAATATAAGAAACTTTTTGAGTAAAACATATTCACTCACAATTTTCGGCTCGATCCTTCGGGTTCATAAGCCTCTCCTAATTGAACTCGGCCTGAAAATCACATTATTAACTTATTGTTATCCTCTAGATGATTATCCAGTCCAAACAGTGCATAAACATCCCATCATTTTAGCATAATTCCTTTAACCTCTAAATAATCCTAACTTTACTTAAACTTCCCTAAAACCCAAATTTAGTCCAATTCAGGGTTTTATTTTGCAATTAGGTCCTTTAATTACTAAAATCAACTTGAAATCCCAAAATTAATCTACAATCCTAGGTTTTAGATGCCCAAAAAATGCCAATTATCCTTAATTTTTTTTCCAAACTCTAATTCATCCAATTTAAGGTTTCACCTTATACTTTAATCCTCAATTTACCTTAAAATTTATTTAAGATTCCAAATTAATTCAATCCCAAGGTCAAAGCATCTAATTGATACCCATGAGAACTTAAATTAAGATTAGGAACATATTAATTAACCATAATTTTGTCCAATTTTACCCAATTTTCTCATTAACCCTAGTTAGGGTTTACTTAGCAAATTAATCGCTTATTCAACTCTAAAATTAACTTAGGATCCAAATTTTCTCTAGTTTTGGGTTTAAAGTATCATATTAATACCAATTGGACCCCTAATTATGCTTAAGAACACTTTAATTATGTTAAAGTTGGATTTCAAACTTTTAATCACAGATAAAAGATGACAGACAATGGTCCTCTTTAACCTCCAACTCATATTTTCTTCCAATTTTGGCTAGCTTTCCGGTGAGACTTCTAGTAACTAAATTCTATCTTCTTAGTCATACCTACTCGAACTAATTATAGATAGAATCCTAATCCTAGTTGGACGAAGATAAACCCTATGTCAAATCTCCCATAAATACGCCATGATCGTTCCATAGGAGGGCTATAAAACTTCTGACTTATTCTCTATTTTATAATTCTCTTACTGACTTAGGCATCAGAGTTCTTTTTCTTTGTTTTGTAGGTTCTCTCTTCCTCAAATTAAAAATTTACCATTGTTGACACATGGAGGTCAGGTATGTTTTTCCTTGGCCAAAATTTAGCATAAACAGTTAGCGTAGTTTGTGGGGACGAGAGTGATCTACCAATATGAGATTGAAAATCTTTGCAAAATTAAGGAAATAAAGGCTATCATGGCTTAGTTTCCATAATCATATTAAAGAAGAATTGCTGAACGCGGAAGCTATGAGTGAATTACCCATGACCAAAGTCAAAGAAGCCAACGTGTTGAAGAGTCAAAGCTGAGTTTATGACGACTTAGGCCGAGGCCGAGGCTGAGGCTACCAATGTTGTGGTTGAGCCCGGGGCTAGGACTACAAATGCCAAGGTCTAGGCTATCAATGCTAAGGTCGATGAGACCAGGTTGAAGCGAAGATCTTAGGTAGAGGCTGAGGCTGAGGCCGAGGAGACCAAGTTCAAGCGAAGAGCGAAGGTCGAGGCTGAGACTACCAATATCGAGGCAGAAGATATCAAACTGAGGCCAAAGATACCAAGTTGAAACAAATAGCAAAGGCTGAACAACCAATGTCAAGGCTGAGGATACCAAGTTGAGGCGAAGGCCCAAGTCCAAGGATGAGGCTCGACCAAGTTGGAAGGAATAGCTAAAGTTGAGGCAATCAATCTCAAGGCCGAGGGACCAAGTTGAGGCGAAAAGCCAAGTTCAAGGATAAGGCTCATAATTATTAATGCAGCGTGAAGTTATTATCAAAATTTTGTAGGGGGCTAACCGAGGTCAATCCTAAGCGCTTTAAAGTGCAATATTTTCACCATCCAAACGTGTTCAAACACACCATGTGCACTATAGAAGATGGCAGAGACTAAGTCAAGACCGACACGAAGCACATAAGGGCTAGAGATCTTTACCTTATCCTAATGTCTAGGGGTTTGTGTGAACCCTAAGTGTCCAAGGTTGAGGTTGAAGTCTAGGCCGACACCGACCTGTTGAGGTCGAGGTCGAGTCGATCGACGGGATCACGAAGCAACACAAGCTAGAAGAAATACACCCAATTTGGACCTAGAATGTTTAACTTATAACTACAAAATAGCCAAACCTTGAGACCTAAAGAATAGGAACTAATATTATTGGTGATTTTAGACTGAGGGATGTAATTGACATCTAGTACAAATAGGGACGACAAAGTCAAGAAAAGCAAGATACTGGCCAAAAATGGCAACTACAGACAAAAGCGAGCCTAGGAAATAGGGGCTGCCATAGGCTTGGCCCAAGCCAGCATGCTTGGCCTCGGCCAAGGCCAAGGCTGAACTTTGCCAAATGCCTAATGGCTGTGCTTTGCACATGCCCCAACCTAAGAGATCATTTTAGACTAAAACTATAGCAAAAAGAAGACACTCAGCCTCAACCAAGGACGAGGCCGACCCTTGCCAAATGCTTAACAGGACAAGTTTTACGCATACTCACCAACCCAAGAGATCATCTTAGGATAGAAATATAGCAAAATGAAGATGCTTTGCCTCGGCCAAGGCCAAGGCCGACTTTGCCAAATGCCCTGCAAGACATGTTTTATGCATGCCCTAGCCAAATGGATCATTTTAGCCTCGAAATATAGCAAAAAGAAGACACTCATCCTCGGCCAAGGTCGAGGCCGACCTTTGCCAAATGCCTAACAACGCACACTTTATGCATGCTCCAGCCCAAAGGATCATTTTGGGCTTGGAATATTGCCAAAAAAAGATGCTCGACCTTGGCCAAGGCCGACCCTTGCGAAAAAATGATGGCATACGACTAGTCATGACAGCAGCTTCGAACAACGATGGCATGCAGCTACGAATAGTGGCAACTTAAGAGGTGATAGAGATACACATGCATCTCAACGGTGAATGGTGACAATGATGGCAATGGCAAATGCATCTCAGCTCCAAGCAGCGCGAACGATAATTGGCAGTGAACGGTACTAGAGAGTAGGGGTGATAATTGGTTTGGTTTTGTTGGTTTTGAGGTCAATTGAGAACCAAACTAAAACAATCGCTTTTACAAAGAAGTGATCCAAAACAATGTCCAATAAATAACAAAACAATTGGATTTCTTTTATTTGGATCAGTTTATTATCGGTTTGGTTCTCGATTTTTTGAATTTTTCATTTTCTTCCAATTTTTAAGTTTATTACTACTTCGTTTTGAATTGGTCCTTTTTGCTAATACAAAATTAAAATTGGTTCTATTTCTTTTTTCATAAATTGAAATGTGACATTTTCTATTGGCACTTTTCTAAATAAAAAACATACAATCTCCACAATATATTTTTTTTTTCTAAACAACAAATATACATACACCATAATGATTAAAATACTAAAAGATATATATAACTGGATCGGTTTGGGTTTGATTTGTTTTTCTAATAAAAAACCTATCCAAACCAATACTTTTGGGCTTTCTCCATATACAAACCAAGATGTCTAATTTTATACTGAAAAACCAAACCAAACCATTAGATCGGTTTGTATTGGTTTGGTTTTTCAATTTTTTTGGTTTGTTGTTGCACTCCTACCAGAAAGAGACTTTAAGTAACTATAAGCTTTGAATGACGGTTCTAGACGATGACAATGAGTCTGATTAACAACAAACTCTCTCTACGACACCCAGATGGGATTTTGCTACCAAAGGATAGTTTATCGAAGGTCGAGTTGGCAATTTTTTCTCCATCATCAAGATGACCAACTCTGCTTGTATATGCTCCATCGAGCAGGTAGTCAAACGTCTCTTTAGGATTCATGAAGCCATCGTCAGTGAAGCCAATGATGATCTGCTAATAGAGTTAAAAAATGTAGAAGTTGCATTAGCCATGAAAGAAGTTGAAGATTATTATAAACCTAGAATTTCAAACTACAATAAACTTTTTCAAGCCATTGAAAGTTCTGGATTCGAAGCTTTACTTACAGGGTAGAAGAAGATGTGAGTAAGATGCAACCCCATGTTGATGGAGTTAGTTTTGAGAACTCAATGGAATTGATTAGGAGTGAGATATGATGAGGTTCTAAGTATGTGTTAATCTAGTTGAGATACATTGGTGCATTTTCTGATCCACACCATAAAAAAGAGAAAAAGTCTATCAGAAAAAGTTTATCTATCCCTTGTTATATTAATGAGTAGTTTGGAGTGGGATATGATGAGGGTGCTAGGCGTGTGTCAACCTAGTTGAGATACACTAGTGCACCTACTGATCCACACCCTAAAAAAAAGAAGAATGCCAAAAGGCTTTAGAAGGATGTATATCTCTTGCTTTTACACCTGTAAATTTCTACTTCAAATGGTCTAATATGAACACAATGTAGATTGAAGATTACCGTGATAACATAAAAAAATCGATAACATTTAGAAGTTTCTATGCACAATTTTAAAGAAATCTATGTTGCATCAATGACAAGAATATTTAAAATCAAGTTGATGTATAATAAATATTCTACTATATAATCTCAAAATTCTGTCAATTTATGATGTTTTGGCTTAGAAGTTCTATGTTTGTTGGAAGACAATGCAACATGGAGATTACCAGAATGTTGACTTTGAGGATAAGGAAATCAAAAGAGGAAGTCGATACCTCTCTCAACTCTACATCGATAAAGTTGAAATTATAACAAGTAAGACACAAGATGCAGGCATGGGAAAGGGTAATAATTTATTTAGAATTCAAGATCACAACCAATCTAAGACGATGATCATTGGAGCATATCTTAAAGCCTTAACTCCAAACGCCTCTACAAAATTGCAAACTACAAGATAAGTCTTACTCTAAACTTAAACCATTAACCAATTCACTTCAATCTCTTATCATTAATTAATAGTTAAAATAATGCATCTCGAAATTATTTAGTTCATAGCATGCCACATTCTTAAATTTCTTGAATATGTCAACAAAATGATAGTATCCACACATGTGCTCTGTATTCTTTCAGTTATTTATAATTGATAAAATGACAGAAATAAAAACCATGAATAACTAGAGTGCCGTGAAATATTTGCATTGGATAAGTATGCTGTTACTTATATAGAAGATTATTTGGGTGGTGACGAATATAGGAAATTTCAACAAAGAAGGTCTTCTCTAATCAGGAAATGGAATCGAGTCATTTGGAAGAATGGATCTATTTAGGTACCGCTCACGAAGAAACTGCATTGCAAGTGATCAAACTATAGAACTGTCGAAGATAAGCAAAAGCAACGACCGATCTGGGAAATGATGGATGGATTAACCATAATTTCACCCTCAGGGCGGGGAAGGATACCAGGAAGCTAGTTAAGTTGTAACGGGCTTGGTCAGATAATATTCCTAGTTCGCTCATGACCTCGGGCCCATCTTGGGTCAAGATAGAAATGAGTAGTTGTTGGGGTAGCGTGAAAATTGAACAGGGAGAATGTACTCTCAAGATAGGTCCTTAGGATTAAAACCCTGATAAATAGCAAGAATGACTACGAATCCTGGCTTAGAAGTGGGGCTAATGTTACAGGTGGATTCTAGAACAAAGGGCGAAAGCATCAAGGAGTAAGAGATTAAAGAAATAGACTAGGGAATAAGTTAGACATGGTTGGCCTCAATTCTGAGGCTAGCCCCAACAACCAAAGCAACCTCCTCGGTCTCGACCTTGACCAAGGATGAGCCAGGATGATACCAAGCCTTGTAATTTGATGAATATGGCATACCAAATGCACGCTTGGAACCATTTAGCTTGAGAGATAACCTATCTTATTTGAGATTAAGAAACTCATATCCTAATCCTAGTTGGACTAAGATAAACCCTATGTCAAAATGAATTGATTTCTGGGTGGAAAGTGTTAGTTCGAACTAGCATATACGATTTCATTGTTTCATGGCTGCTCTGATTTGAGACCAATAAGGCTGCGGACACTAAAAAATCGACCCAAAACAATGTGGGTATTGTTTGCCGCTACAGGTCCAAACTCTAGCTAGAAAAGATAAAGCACGTGGGTCACGAACCACCAATGGACACTGGCCAGAATTTGTGGGTTTAGGTTGTATGCCATCAAGAAGAAGAGAAACCATAGAAAATGGAGAAACGAAGGGAGAGAGAGAGAGAGAGAAAGGGGATAGGAGAGACTATCTTGGTCGAACTTCACGAAAAGAAGAGGTAGAAAGAGAGAGATGAAAGAAAGATGTTAGGATTTTTGGTTTTTTTTTTCCTTGAATAAGAAAATACACATGAATTAATTACGTTTTATTTAATGATAATTAATAATAGTCATAAATTGGTGACAATTAAAAATTGTCATAAATTTATGAAAATAAAAAATCTTCTTTTTTTCCTCCAAAACACGCATATATATATATATATATATACTACTTCTATGATTTTTTTTTTTTAATCTTTCTTACCTTGATTTAGCATACCTCTTGTGTTATGGACATCCAAAATCGCTATAGTGTTAATTTATTTTTAGGAAAACTGCAATGGGTGGTAAATATAGAATGTAGACTTGCAAACATGTCTTTGATGTATGGAAATTTTTAGATATAGTAGAATTCTTGAATTTGATTTTTATTCCAATTTTGTTCTTTTAATGAATCCATGCTCTTGTTCGTTGATTCAGATGGAACAAAGAGAGAGAGAAACCGATGAGAGAGAAATAATGATAGAGAGAAAAACAAAGAGAGAGAAACTGTTGTGAAGATCTCGGTAGCAGCAATTCACGCGATAGTGACCAAACATGGAGCGAGGTTGTGTTGGTCGATGGAGGAAGGCGGTGGGTAGGCAAAACGTTGGGCAGTAGCGGATGGTATGGAAAGGAAAGAGAGAGATATAAGTGAGAATAGATCTATTCCTGCGAAGAAAAAGAAAGTTGAGTGTATTTTTTTATAAATTTAAACTTATTATATTTTATATTGGGTGTATCAACTGTATAAACTAGTGCATCTGATAGCACCGAAAAAGTGCTATTTGGATCCACTTAATTCGGGATTGTCCTAGGGCACTCTATAGGTAGAACTAAGCATTTAGAATTAAACGGGGTTAATTTGAAGCAAATTAGAGGTAATTTGAGCATCTAGGTTTCAAAGGAGCAAATGACCAAAATGCCCCTATGTCCACCTCTCTTCAGGAGTCTTCAGCTTTATGGATTGATGTGGGAGTATATATTGTGTAGGATACAGCTTCAACCCAATATTTTTCAGGCAATAAGGCATTGGACAGCTGACATCTTACTCTTTCTAGCACTGTTCTACTCAATCTTTCAGCTACTCCATTTTGTTGAGGTGTGTGCCTCACGGTTCTATGCCTTACTATGCCATGCTCCCTGCAAAACAAGTTGAACTCCTCTCCATAAAACTCTAAACCATTATCAGTTCTCAAATGTTTAATTTGTTTAGAGATATGCTTCTCAATCAAGGTCTTCCATTCTTTAAATCTACTAAAAACTTAATCTTTGGATTTTAAAAAATAAACCCAACTCTTCTTTGAGTAATCATCTACAAATGAAAGAAAGTATCTTGCTCCACTTAGAGATGGAGAGTAAGCTAGCTCTCACAAGTCTGAATGCACATATTCTAGGATTTCCTTTGAAGTGTGATGTCTTTTGGGAAACTGTTGTCTTGTTGCTTTGCCTAATATGCAATGTTCACAGAATATAAGGCTGTCTCCAACACCTCTTGGAAGAATCCCCTGTTTAAAGAGAACTTGCAGCCCCCTCACACTGATATAAGAAAGCCTTTTGTGCCACAACTCATCTTTGGTGGGTTCTTCATCGGTTGCCAACAAGGTCGAGTGTGTCATTTGCACATCCTTGATGACATATAAACCATTCACCTTGGTTGCCACCAAAACTACTTTAGAATTCTTAATTATTTCAAAGGTGCCTACTACACCCCTATACTCATAGCATATGGCATCGAGCATCCCCAAAAATAGGAGATTTCTCTTCAAAGTAGGAAACATCCTCACTTTCCTAATCAATTTCACTGAACCATCCTGCATTTTCAAGGACACAGATCTTATTCCAACAACTCTACAGGTGTTATTGTTTCCCATATAGATCAGCCCACCATCCCACTTCTTGTAGGTGTAAAACCATCCTTTGGATTGTGTCATGTGGACTGAGCAGCTAGAATCGAACACCCAATCCTGAGTCTCCATAGTATTCTAGTCTCCACCTTCTTCAGTAGTAGCTAACGCATCTGAATAGATAAGGGAATTCTCCCCTACAGTAGCCTCAGTCTATTTACCCCCTTGTTTTGTTGGTTCAGTTTCCTCTTCAAGGCATAGTAGTCCTTTTTCATGTGTCCCATTTTGTGACAAAAATGACACTTTATCTTGGACTTATCACCATTGTTCTCTTTCCTCTTCCCTTTGTTCTTGTTCTTCTCCTTTGAGAACAAGCCTTCACCTCCTTATTGTTCCTTCTTACTCATTTGAAACTCAAGTTTTTTGACTCTCACAACTGATATGATAGCTTCTGTGCTAATTCTTTCTCTACCATACTTCATGGCAGTCTTCACATTTTTGAAAGATTCTGGTAGAGAATTTAGTAATATGAATGCCTCATTATCTTCCTCAATATTATCTCTGATTGATTTAAATTTAGAAGACAATCTCTTGAACTCATTCAAATTACCCGTGAAGGTCTTTGCTGCATCCATCTTGTAGGTGAAGAATCTTTCCCTCAAGAAAGCTTTGTTGGGCAGTTCTTTGTTGAGATATATCTCATTCAATTTATTCCACAGGACATAGGCAGTGGGCTAGTCTACGATCTGCCTCAAAACACTGTCTGTGACATTTAGGACAATGGTTCCATGCGTGTTTACCTCAATTGTCTCTTTATCTGGCTCAGAGAGTGTTTCAGGGTACTTTGCAGGGTTCATAATGGCCAAGAGAGCCTTCTGCTGTCCAAGACTACTTTAATCCTGCTGTCCAAGACTACTTTAATCTTCGCTTTCCATAGTTCAAAAATCTATCTTACCATCGAACTTCTCAATCTCATATTTGGTAGTTACCATTCTTGGTCTTCAAGATTGACTATTCTAAATCAAGAATTCAAATCTTGGATCTGTCTTGAACTGTTCACTGAGCGCTGATACCATTTGTTGTCCCAGATGACGAGATTTTCACATTCACAATAAAAAACACTCAGATATAACGGTAAAAAACAATTCAAGAGTCAGGGGAGGTAGTATGTTGAGGCTTGAGAATTGTTAGTCGTTTACCAAAAGTAGCTCTATCATATAGACGATGCTCTAATAGCTAAACGATAGTTCAATTATGCAAACGATTGGATAAAGCGCTAGACGATCATGGACGATAGTTGGCTGGAGCTAGATGATCATATAGATGACAACTAATGAGCTAAACGATCGTATAGACGATTGGATGCGGAGCTAAACGATCGAGTACACGATGCGATAGGAACTAAATGATACTTTAGTAAATTCTAAATGATCGTAGAGTTAGAAAGAAAAGACCTAGGAGTTTAAGTGGTTCGGCCAAAGGCTTGCGTCCAATGTGCAAATCAAGAGGTTATTTTTATTACTTCTTCAAAGTATTATAGAACGAATACCTTGCTCTCTCGTTTTCTTATTCACTCTTATTTACTCTTATTCACTATTACATTAATCTCACATTCGTTTTCCTTTATAAATGCAGGTGCAATGGTCAACGATGAAGCTCTGGTGGTTACAACACATAACAGAAAGATGTCGACAGCGACTCAACTGCCTGAAGCAATGTTCTTCTTGATTTCGAGTCTTTCTATAATAAAGCCCTCTAAAATGAAAGAAAGCTATAAAAGAAACCTGCTAAAATCAAATAAAATAAAGACTTCTCATATTGTTGATGAAAAATAAACCAAAAAGGGTGAAATGAAATTGCACCATGTTGAGGAGCACAAGGGCGCACAACGAGAACACAGATATGGAGAAAATATAATATAATATAATAAATACTCTTAACCCTGGCTGATATCACTAATTCTTTTCAAAACTCAACTAAAATAGCAAGATATTGGAATCTCACTAAAGAACAAGATTATTGTTTTTGGCCTCCTGTCCTATGTGATGTTTTTCGTAATATCACTTCCATCAATTTACATAATAAGAGCCTTACAGATCTGTTTCTCCCTCATTTCCTAATCTCATATCTTTGAAATCCATACACTTAGATAACAATAATCTGATCGGCCAAGTACCAGAAGGTTTGATCAAACTAACCCAACTTCGTTACTATGATATTTCTAATAACAATCTCAGTGGACTCTTACCAAAATTTAGTGCGTTCGTTGGAGTCACGACATATGCCATTTGCTCTTATTTGATTGGTTACATTTTGAATGATTTCATATATGCTTCAACTAAGAACATTTGATTGGCATAATTTCTTGTCTGTATACCTAACACATATTTGATGAACTATTTTCAAATGACTTGGGCTAATACTTGCAAATGTAGTTGAGCTAGGCTAGGCTCTCTTAAACAATTTTAGAGCAAAATTAAAGCTAGTTCCATCACATGTAATTACGGATTAATTTTAATATTCTTGGAGGAATTTGTACTGGTTACTATTAACTTTCACGAATCAAAAGTTTTTTCATAATGACATTTACTCTTCAGTTATCGTAAAAATGGCAATAAAACTAATGATAATTACACTTAGAAAGTTGACCATATAATTACTCTTCAACCAAAGACCATCATGGATAGAAATTTCTATATTTATAATTTTTTTAAAAATATTGTTATACACTTAGTTATTATCCCCTAAAATGCTATTCATTGCAATTATCCAATATACATTTAGGAATTTAGGGGAAAAATTCCATTTAGAGCTGAACTCATTAAATAATAATAATACTAGTAAGGGAAAAATACATTTTTAGTCCCTAGGTTATTGGGAATGATTAGTCAATTAGTCATTTGCTGGAATAACTTATCATAAAAATAAGATTTCTAAATGTATTTTCATATTTAATTTAAATTTGAAAACGGTTTTGTATTTAGTTTATATATGAAACATTTTTCTATTTAATTTAGATATGAAACATTTTTTAATTTAAATAAGATCTGAAATGTTTTAGATATGATACATTTTTGTATTTAATTAAGGTTTGAAACTTTTCTACATTTAATTGAGAAAAACGTTTTCGTTGGATTCTTATAAAAGGAAAAATGGTTGTTGTAGTCCTCAAGGGTGAGATTTGAGTTTGACGTGATATTTCTCTCTATTAAAAATGATTTAATTCTTAGCAAAGTTTTCAATTGATTCTAATCCTTCTTCGACGAGTGCACTTTTGAGAAGGGTGTTGTATTAACCTTGGGGAGAAACCGACTTCTGGTGATTTTAGCACTGAGGTCGCACTGATTTTGCTTTCAAGGTAGTGGATCTTCCATGGCACAACAATGATTGAGATCAAGAATTGACAACGACTAACAATTTGAAAGCAGAAATTAAAGAATACTGATCGATAGCATCTTCATCTTCGATCTCTCTCTCCAGATCAAATCAAGAACACCGTAAACTTCGACGCATCTCACACTATTCTCATCTTTGCAACTGCTCCAAACCAAATCTGGTCGCCAGATAAGCACTTAATCATATTAAAAAAGGTTCATCTCATGGTCAAGTTGAAATTGGAATACACATTTGCGTTCATCTCAGCCAAGTCGATCAATTTGGAACTTGAAGAATGCTGATGGAGTCCGCAGTGGATCTCGGTGGAGGAAATGTTGCATGGAATATTGATGGCAATAATTCACTGAGGAACTTCGAATCTGAAATTATGGATCAACCTGGATTCAATGAATGAAGAGGTACAAAATTAAGATGGTAATTTCTCTTTTTAACATATAAATATAATTGGATTGTTAGCTTGCTTTGTTCTTTATGAATGAATTGTAAGAAATTTTGAGTGATATTATACTTTGATTCTTGTTTTGAGATTAATAAAGGATGATCTAAAATTAAAAGATACTTTCATTCCCAATTAAGAAGAAAAGTTAAGAAATGATAGAAAATATTAATTTTGATAAACTAAATTAAGGAAATAGATGCACTTATTTTTATTAATTTTAAATATTAATAATTTGTTGACAAAATCATTCGATTAGATACATGATTTGAGGAATTTGGAGGGACAACTAAACATATATAGTTTCCACTTTCTGATGATATTGGATCTTATGGTTAACCATCACTGTCAATTTGGATGATGATGCTAGTGATCTTTATCTTGATTTGATTAAGTTTCACATATATTGAAGATATTTTGATGGATTAAAAATTAAGTTAAATGCAATAGAGACTAGCTAAGTAGTATTCAGTTAATATCATGCCTCACCTCGGACTCAGAAGCGCGGGCTCGGGGCGGGGTGTGACAACTTGGTATCACAGCATAAGATTTTGGGGAAAGGGATAACTAGAGAAGAGTATAGTAATACTATAGTAAGTCTAAATATGTGATTTATTATAGGAATCATGTCATGTGGTAGACCGCGCAAGCAACCGGTGGGGAGTCCAAATGCTACCTCGAAGACAACAGGAGAAGACCAGGGTGGATCAAGTCATCCGCAGGCAGAGGCTGGAGGTGAGGAGCAAATGATGGGAAAATTTGCTCGGTTTCTGGCCGAAAACTTAGAAGGGGTGACAGTAGACCCCAAAAATCGATTTAGTATTGAATGGTTGAAGGCGTTAGAAGCCTCGACCTTTGAAGGAACCACGAACCCAATCGATACGGAAGCCTGGTTCGTGATGATAGAAAAATGTTTCAGGGTAATGCAATGCCCTGAAGATAGAAAAGTAGCCTTAGCCATTTTCCTACTCCAGAAAAGAGCTGAGGATTGGTGGCGCGTATTTGAAGATAGAAGAAAAGGAAGGGAAGAAGTCACCTGGGAGGAATTTGGAAAAGCCTTCCATGAACAATTCTATCCTCAAACATTTCGTGATATAAAGTGAAATGAATTTCTGAAGCTCGTACAAGGCTCACTATCGGTAGCCGAGTATGAACAAAAATACACTGAACTTACCAAATACGCCACCAGTATAATACTAGATGAAACTGAAAGAAGTAGGAGATTTGAGGAAGGGCTACGGAGTGAAATACAAACGCACGTAACTGCCAGCATTGATAGGCAAGACTTTCCAAAATTGGTGGAGACAACGTTACGTGTGGAAGCTAGCCTAGGATCGCTAGCAATAACAGAACTTGTAGGGGAGCGAGGAAAGAGCCAAAAATACTCCTTGGGGGTCTTAGATAAAAAGATAAATAAGACCAACTCCAGAAAATAGAAGGCAACAAAAGAGATTACTCTAGAAGAAGCATACAAACCCAACGAATCTGTAGCCAGCACCCGAAGGCCATGGTGTTCAAATTGTAAAAGATATCACTCAGGGCGCTGCTATAGAGGGGAAAATGTATGCTATAACTGCGGAAAAGTTGGTCACTACAAACGAAACTGCCCACAGTTAGGAAAGGAGGACACAAGCAAGGGAAAAGCCCCAGAAGAGTAGATAGATATGTACTATTTTCTATTATAGATGTTGTATAGAAATTTCTCTTTGTAAATATGTTGTTATGATTAATAAATATATGTTAACAAAGTGTGTTGTTTGATGAAATGCTTGTTAGCTAGATAGGATTAAGTCAAGAAAGGAACCCATTGTGCGATAGATGTGGGAAATATCACCCTGGGGAATGCCTAAAAGGGTTGGATAAGTGCTATATCTGTAGACGTGCAGAGCATAAAGGGAAAAAATGCCCAGAGTTTCAACGTTTCCTCAGTCATTGGGACCCAAATTTTGATGTGACTAAAGACTACCCCTGCCGTAGGTGCCATAAGAGTCATTGGAAAGACTAGGAGGGGAGGGAAGGTTTGTGCTTAAAATGTGAACAACCCGGTCACAAGTGCAAAGACTGTCCAACCAATGATCCGTCCAGTAGCTTAGGAGGAAACCAACCTTGGAAGGACTACTGGTTTTGAAGGAAATAGTACTCGGAAAGGGAACCAATGTAAACTTTGAATAAACTTGTGTAATACAATAAGGTTGAAAAGGATGCGATAAATAAATAAAAGATGTTTATATTATTGCCTTAAATTTCGAGGACGAAATTTTCTTAAGGGGAAAGTAAATGTGAAACCCAGAGCCCATTTTCTCTTTATAGCAGAAAATAAAAGGAATTAACTAAGAGATAAATTATAGGACAAGAGTAAGAAGATCCCTAAGTGATGAAAATAATTTGAGTACTTTGGAAATAAACCATAACTAGTGAAGATGTGGCTAAGTATAATCATGCTGTGAAAATAACTAAGTGTTGGACTAGGCATTGCCATGCGTTGGCTATAAAATTTTGAGAGATTACTTGGGAAAAGGGAGAGGTTGAAGTAGGGCCAAGAATAACGCATGTGGCAGCCACTGCTCTTGGAGCTTAGATCAACGCATAGGGTTCGACGGCTGCGTTGGATACATTGGACGCAATGGTATGTGTCCATACGGCTGAAGGTAGGCAGCTGAAAGAGATGTGTTAGAAGGTTGCAATGGCGCGAGGGCAGGTTGAGATGTGTTAAATATGTTATCTTGTCCAAATACTTTCAGCATGTTTTAAGTAACTCCATTTTTATGATGAACTAGTATGATAGATGAACTAGTATGATGATTTGAGCACTCAGCCTTAGTGCTCAACTAAATGTTTATGACTAGTTTTACTTAAAACGCGATATCGAAGGACATTTGAGAAGGTATCCGTCCAACCAGATATCGAAAGACATTTGAGAAGGTATCTGACAAACTTGGTACCGAAGGACATTCGAGAAGGTACTAGACCAACTTGATACCGAAGGACATTTGAGAAGGTATCTTAGTAACTCGATATTGAAAGACATTTGAGAAGGTATCTGAGCAGAAGTACCTAAGGTATGACGGTACTCAGTTATAACCACGTGCACATAGGTAATACGATGTCGAGGGATTGAGCAAAAGGGTTCTCCCCGACTAAGGTTGACGTTGAGGGTTAGATCTAGTAGTTCACTCTCAACTAAGGATAAAGGCAGTCATATCTTTTCCTAGGCTAGAAGGATAGTTTGGAATTGCTAATGCTTATGAATGTTTATCAACGCATGATGTTACTAATGTATGAGTTTTCCAAGTATGTTTTCCATATCTAACGCATGCTAATAGTTTTTACAAGCTAGTTCAACACGATTTAAGCCAACTTATTTTATAAAGTATGAAACATGTGTTAGGGTTAAAACTAAGCTTGATGTGCTATGTTTATATACCTAAGATTGCTAAAGTACATGCGTTGATATTCCTAAACACAATGAAGAGGAGTACTGAAGGTAAGAAAGGTATCTGAATAAATGTACCTAAGGTGTTGACGGTACATAGAAACCTCCACGTACACGTGGGTAGTTTTGAAGGAGAGGCCGAAGTATGGGTCTCCTAGGCCATAAACTAGCAAAGAGAGGCCGAAGCATGGGTCTCATGGCGGATAATAGACGTTGAGAGCTAAAGCGAGGTATGCTCGTTCTCAACTAAGGAATAATGATGTTTAATGGTGTTTAAGAGTAGTTATCGATGCTGATGTTTCGAGGAAGTTGCTTGAGATACCCATAAATATATTTTTGAAAAGATCGACATAGGGGTCTCTTCTAGCCATAGTTCAGTATGAAGAGATCGAAGTAGGGGTCTCAATTAAGATTCAGGTTTCAGATACAATGATTGTAAAGGTTTTATGTATACGTTTACTTGGTATATTTTAATTCCAGTATTCTGTTTTCGAACTTTCAGTTTAAGCATGAGATTTATGTTTTTATTAAGTCACTTACTGAGCTTCTAGCTCACGTTTTCAAATATTTTCCTTTCAAGTAGCGGTCAGTTCCTAAAAGACTTTTCTGCTGCTGCTGCTCTGACACTCAAAGATACAGGTTGAAGGAAGCATAATTGAAGACCTGTATTAGTTAGTACACATGTGTCTGTTTAGTAGCTAGTATTCTAGATGGGGCTCACTAAGTTGTATTATTCATGTATGAACAATGCTGCGAAACCCTGTAATGTAAATGTGTTAAGTTCTGAGTTAATATGTTGATATATTGATGATATGTGTGTATTCAGGGTTAGAGAAAAATTTAACAGGTTAGATAGGCAGTAAGTACCAGTAAAAGGGTTGGTAACTACTGCAATCACCATTCCATCCAGGTTAAGAGGGTAATCTGGTGTGGGGTGTGACATAGAGGGCCGACGGACCTAGCCTCTAAGCCCATGAAAGGGAGAACTATGTGCACATAGGTTGATATTGTAGTTATGATATGTTAACCAACTACCATGTGTGTAGGTGGGTTTGTGAAAGGTTTAGGATATGGTGGAGGTTCGCCTGGGAACCTCGTGGTTTTATTTGTGGAAGATTTGTATTTGTGTTACTACTCACTGAGCTTTGTAAAAGCTCATGGTTTGTCTCTGTGTTTATCTTGCAGGTAGCTGACGAGTCCAGGTTGCAGTGTGGATTAAGGTCTGCCACAAGTTTAGAAATAGTATGAAATGAGATTGGTTATCGGGATAGGGTTTTCATGTAAATGTAACTTGGATATTGTAAACTAGTTTCTATTAAAAGCATGTAATATTTTCTGCTGTAGATATAGTAAAATAAACTAGTAGATTAGCCAAGGTAGTATTCAGTTAATATCATGCCTCACCTCGGACTTAGGAGCGCGAACTCGGGGCGGAGTGTGACATGCTATAAATACAAACTACGAATAGCACATTTGATATTTGAAATATGTAGGATAGCATTTTTCAAAAAACCTATAAAAGCATTTTATAGCTATGTGACTATCATTGTCTATTATAATATTTATTTACATTTATAATTACTTATTTAATTAAAACTATAATAATTCATATTGTCAAAACTTTTTCTTTTCATAGCATTTATTAACTTTTTATAGCTTTAATGAATCCAATTGATGCATGTTTATAATTTTTCTAATAGATAGTGATATTTTGTTATATTTGTAAATAGTTTACCTAATTTTCTAAATTTGAAAATACCTCTAAAATTAAGATTCGAATTAAAAGAATAATTAAGATTATTTTTCATCCAAAAAATTTCAACTAAGTCAATATTCTATATTCTCATATTTTATCTAATCGGCTTGATTTTTTTTGTTGTGTTATTCTATCTTTAAAATTTGTCTAGATTATATTAATCTAGTTGAGATATTCAGATGTGTCTATTGATCTCCTATCTCCTTGTTCTTTTGTTCCAATATATATATATATTTTCTAGAAAATCATTCTTTCTCTCTCACTCTACGGCCTACACACCATGTTGGCTAAATACAAATCCATGTTAGTTAAATACAAATTTATAGAAAGGTTGCAATATAATTAGAGAATATTGTAATAGTGTAGTGCTGTTTGAATTGATATATAAATGGCTTTCATGATTATTGTGCATAAATAAGTGAGAGAATATATTCCAAATTAGGTTTTTAGTCACCAAATTAGAAGCAACCTTTTTAATCAATTTTAATAAATTCAATTTATTTAATTGATTTATTTTAATAAATTCAATTAAATTGGTAATCCTAAATCTTTTGTCGAATCACTACGGATATTCCTCATCAATCATTAACCTTTTTACTCAATTTTAATAAATTCAATGTATTCAATTCATTTACGATAAAGAAGATTTATTTTAATCAGTTATATTGAATTGGTAACTCTATATCTCTTGTCTATTGTCTAGTGTATATAACTAGACAATTGAATACATTGATTATCCATAGTCACTAGACAAGAGATATAGAGTTACCAATTTAATAAAATTGATTAAAATAAATCTTCATTATCGTAAATGAATTGAATATATTAAATTTATTAAAATTGATTAAAAAGGTTAATGATTGATGAGGAATATCCATAGTGACTCGACAAGAGATAGAATTACCAATTCAATTGAATTTATTAAAATAAATCAATTAAATAAATTGAATTTATTAAATTGATTAAAAAGGTTGCTTCTAATTTTGTGACTAAAAACCTAATTTGTAATATATTCTCTCACTTATTTATGCACAATAATATTGAAAACCATTTATATATCAATTCAAACAACACTACAATATTACGATATTCTCTAATTATATTGCAATCTTTCTATAAATTTGTATTTAGGTAACATTGTATGTAGGCTGTAGAGTGAGAGAGAAAGAGTGTTTTTCTAGACAAATATTTTTTCTCTGAACAAAAGGACAAGGGGACGAGAGATCATAGACACACCGGAATATCTCAACTAGATTAATACAATTTAGATAAATTTTAAAGATAAAATAACACACAAAAAAAAAATCAAGTTGATTAGATGAAATATTAGAATATAGAAGGTTGACTTAAGTTGGATTTTTTGGATGAAAAATAATCTTAATTATTCTTTTACTTCGAATCTTAATTTTAGGGGTATTTTCAAATTTAAAAATTTAGGTAAATTATTAGCAAAATATCGCTATCTATTAGTGAAGTTATAAAACATGCAACAATTGTATTCACTAAAACTAAAAGTTAATAAATGCTATGAAAAGAAAAAGTTTTGACTTATTATAGTTTTAATTAAATAAGTAATTATAAATGTAAATAAATGTTAGAATAGACAATGATGGCCACATATTTTTGCTATAAAGTGGTTTTATAGCTTTTTTAAAAATGCTATCTAACATATTTCAAAGATCAAATGTGCTATTCGAAGTTTGTATGTATAATATTAACAAAACGCTATAAAAAAATGAAACATTTCATGCATTTAGTAACTGCTACAAAGGAAATTTTTTATTAGAATTTTTTTCCTGTAGAGAAATTTGTATCTAGCTAACATGGTGGGTAGGCCGTAGAGTGAGAGAGAAAGAGTGTTTTTCTAGACAAATATATTTTTTTTTATCAAAAGAACAAGGAGATAAGAGATTAGTAGATGCATCGGAATATCTTAACTAGATTATATAATCTAGACAAATTTTAAAGACAGAATAACATACACATACACAATCAAGCTAATTAGATAAAGTATGAGAATATAGAATGTTGACTTAGGTTAAATTTTTTGGATGAAAAATAATCTTAATTATTTTTTAATTCAAATCTTAATTTTAGGGGTATTTTCAAATTTAGAAAATTAGGTAAATTATTTACAAACATAGCAAAATATCACTATCTATTAGAGAAGTTATAAAACAAGCAACAATTGGATTCATTAAGCTATAAAAAGTTAATAAAGCTATGAATAGAAAAAGTTTTGACAATATGACTTATTATATCTTTAATTAAATAAGTAATTATAAATGTAAATAAATGTTATAATAGACAATGATAGCCACATATTTGTTATAAAATGCTTTTATAACTTTTTTTTTAAATGTTATCTTACATATTTCAAAGATCAAATGTGCTATTTGAAGTTTGTATTTATAGCATTTACATAACACTATAAAAAATCGAACATTTCATAGCATTTAGCAACTGTTATAGAAGAAATTTTTTTATACCTACGATAGCATTTTCCGAAGCTATAGTAGAACTTTTTTCCGGTAGTGTTATCAGAGTTGATTCGCAACTCTTTGTGAGCTGATGGTAGCTACCAAGTATGGGTGTCGTTTTGCCACGTTACACGTCGAGACACCAAATGGTAGAGGTAAGCTTGTCTTATTTCTTTCTTTTCTTTCAGTTTTACTGATATTAAAATGAGAGAGAGAATTACTTATCTTTTCTTTCTGTGTTCATCCGAGGGTTCCGAATCTTTTACTTACTCTTCTTCGTGTATCCAATAAAGAATTCAAGCATGCAATCAAAGATTTTGTAAGAAGAAGAGGAGATGAAAACTGTGATGTATAGTGGTTCGGTGATTACAGTCACCTACATCACTTTCGAACATGAACTTAAAGATTTTATTATTATCTTTAAGAGTACAGATTACAAGGCTTTATAGCTTCACAGATAAGTATTCTTTCCCAGCTCCCTCTCTATCTTTTTCTTTCTTAGACTTAGTCGTTTTCTTGAAGAGTTTGAAGTATATATGATGAACATAAAACCTTAATCTGTTTTACTATCGTTACAGATGATAGTTTGAAAGTAAAACAATATAACAAGGATTTGTTGCAACTCAGACAGATTTTCTGTTTGATTTTTCAGGAGTTGGAGCTGAACATGAGTTGGATTCTTTTATTCAGATTAACAATAGCAACTTTCATTCCATTTTGGAGTTCCCCTCTTTACACAACTCCAGACGCTCCTCACCCTAAAATGTACTACTCATCAAAGTTATTGGTGGCTTGACGCAATAATCGAAAGGAAAACACTATATTTTCAGCTTGGCTGAGGCTACGGTGAAGTCCCTGGTGGCGTCGTTTGAAGAAAACTATGCAACTAAATGGTGACTTGAATGGATGCATTAAATTTCAGTAAGGGTCCACTGAGATTGTTATTGGAAATATCAAAGTAGCGAAGTCAGGTTAGTTTGGTCAAATCTTGTGGTACTTGGCCTGTCAAATCACTACTACAAAATTGAGTTTTAATATCGATTTAAAGCTATCATTATAGGGATACAATGTTAGTTGAAAACTGACATTGAAGATCATGTTATTAAAGGACTTCAATGGCGGTGGTCTTCAATGTCAGTTTTAAACTGACATTAAAAACGTGAAAGACAACTGACATTAAACGCTATAAATAACACCTTCTTCAATATTAGTCATCTTTTAAGGTCGGTTGTCTAATATTAAATGTCTATTTGTGATAAACAATGCCTATCATGGTTTTGTTATTGAAAAATTAACAAAAAAATAAAATTGGTTGTGAATGTGCAAATCAATAATATTTCTCTTTTACCTATACATGCAAAAACTAAAATCTTAATTTCTTTTATGTACATACAACTCAACTTTGAACAAACACAAAAATTAATTAATTCACAACAAATAAAATAAAGTAACAAATTGTTTAACTAACTGATGTTTCAACAAGTTATATGGATCAATAGATACATCAAGCATTACCAATGTTAAACACCTTTTAACTAAAGTAATGTATCAACCACCGAATATTTCTTCAACCGAAAATTAACTATAAAACCAACTTTTAAAGAGGAGGAGGGGAATGTTTGCCTTATCCAAACATTTGGGCAAACGTTTTTCCTTTTTCCTTATCTGCTGGTTTCAGTATCTTTAAAAAAAAAAAAAAAAAAAAAAAAAACGCTGATAATTTGCCAAATAATATTCCTTAACATAAACCTGATCTGTTGAAACCAATACTATAGTTTATGGCCCTTCTTTATTTTTTTACTCATAATATAATACAAAACTCAAGTACAAGAACAATCTCTGGAGTAAAGACGGGGAGAGGAATCTTTGCCTTATCCATTCATGGAACTCTTTCATATGGAGTTGATCTTGATGGAGTTATGAACATGAAAGTGGAAGCAAATTGGATAAAAAATCAAACTCTAATGGAGTTGCTGACGTTGGCCGAGCTTGGATGGGCTGCGCCGCACGCAGTGGGCCTGGACACGGAGCAGCAATGGAGCGAGCTTGGGCCGTGGACTCGGGTCGGGCTGGAGCGAGTGGACGGCGGAGTTGCAATACGTGGAGCTGGGTCTGTTTGCGGGTCATGGACTAGATCTGGCACCTTAAACGGGTCTGAAAGCATTTTTTTTTCTTTTTTTTTTTTTTTTTATAAATTGAAGTTGTTCTTTTTATCGAAACTGTTCGATTACAACCTAAAATAAACTCTAACGTCTCTAGCAAATTTCAGACCTTTCAGGACACGTTAAAGTCCATAAAACACCGAACAGCTACAATAATTATTTCAATCCGGAAGAGAATTTGGATGCCAAATTCAAAGTTCTCCATTTTAGCACACATGAATAATTACCCACCATATGCTAAATTAACACAAATTGAATGTTCTAATCATTCTCTGATACCAATTGATGGAGTTACGAACATGAAAGCGGAAGCAAATTGGATAAAAAACACTCTAACTATACTAATTTCTAGGATTAAGCATGCTAGTTCATATTATTCAAAAATTAGAATTTAGAGCACAACCTTTGAAGATTCCCTAGAATGCTTCCATCCTTTGCCATTTGCTTCAAGTAACCTTGATGTAGACCACCATAAGAACTTCTCAACTACAATCTTGGTCTTAGATTGAGTGGTGAAACTTAAATGGAAAGGAATTTGGAGGAGGATTTTGAGTTCGGAAAGAATGTAGGAAGAACTATTTTTCTTCAAGTTGTTAATTAATTTGTGTGAACCCTTTAATTAAATTAAAACCATCATTTTATAGAATTAAAATATGGAATTTAAATTAATAAAAAAATTGACACCAAAAACAAATCAATTTCAGTGGGATTTAAAGTGTACTAGATGGTTGGAAAATCCAACTTTTCCCACTAATTTCATTTAAATTATAATAATGAATTTTCTTAAATTTCAAAATTTAAAATCTTTAAATAAAATTTTATTTTTTTAATTTCTTTAATTCATAATCTTAGTTTATTTTAATTTAATTATCAAAACTAAATTAATTTAATCCATATAACTTTAATAATAAAAATTAATTATATATTTGAATTTTGCAAATTCAGAAGGTTATAAAATTAATTTTAAATAAATAAACGATTAATTAAATAATTTACTTAATTAATTTAATATCAAATTTAAATTGATAAATCACTTAATCCATTTACACGCTGGTAGAAGGACCTAATGGACCTACAGATCATGAGCTCAAACGATCCGAGATTAATTGGCTAAACTCTTTAACTGAATTAATCAATATTCATTAACTATCAGGACACTCCACTAAAGCCCAACAATTGCACTCTTCTCACTATAGATATATTTATGTCCACTTGATTTAACCATTATCAGTAAGCCGATCCTTCAAAGGTTGTTCATATTTACAGTAGGGTCAAAATTATCGTTTTACCCCTATAATACATCTTGCTCTTGAATTCTACACTGATCCACTAAAAAACGATTAGTATATGGTCCTACCAATAAACCTAGTCCCTCTCAGACATAGAGAGGGCGGGACCCCTTTCTTCAAGACTAGGAGTTAGTACTTAAGAGAACAACCTATCTACTATCTTTAAAGTCGGGTAGGAGTGAATTCTATCTTGCAAGACTATGCCCCCAGCTATCTACACAGTCTTACTCCTAAAATGGGAGGCTTGTCAAGCGGTGATGATGAGTCACTCTCACTCATGCAGATTAAAGGATAATCCTGAATAAACATGAGTTTATAGTTTGCTCATGATTGGGATCGAGTTACCTTAGAACATCTAATTGAAATAGTCAATTTTAACAGTAAATAGTGTTATAAAGAAAAGTGACTATTTCTTGGTCTAGTCTTATGCGAACATCTTTCGCATAGGATGCCCCCACTCGCATGTCTCTACATGAACGATTTAGGATCATTTCGTCTATATCCTATACAAAGTGGGCCGCATCCATAATCTTTCTAGGGTAAGATACACAACTGTATCCTTATACTTAGGTTTAGTTTATTAGATTTAGACTATTACAAGTGAAATTTACTTGTTCAATAACAACTTTACTGAATAAACCCCAATAACAACTTTATTGTAAAATAAAAAATAAGTCAACCCAATAAATCTCCAAAACCTGCATTCTAAACTTATTTGGAAAGGAAAGACAACTAAGAAAGAAAAAAAGAAGAAGCTTGTTTTTCTACTCACAACTTAAGGTTCAATTTGATAACCATTTAGTGTTATTATCCCTGCTTAAAAAGAATTATGATTATTACAATCCAATTAAAATAATAACAATTATTGTTATTTTCCATATGTTCCAAGATGTATATGACTTGTAATTAGGAAACTAGCATGACTAAAAAGCAGCATAGTTTAACATATATGAGGCATTACTCTGTATATAGAAGAGTTGTTGAAAGAAGAAGCAACTGTTGGGCTTGATAGGTTTTAATGGGCTGTGTGAAAACATTGTCTTCTTGAAGACAAAGTTAATTGAGCTTAGTTGAAAGCCTGGCCCGATGAGAAAACCAGATACCACTGATGGAAAGCACTTGAACACAAAACAGTGTGTTAAAAGCACAATCCACGTGAAGAATGATCTTCACCCTATACTTTGATGACTGAGATTAACTTCAAGCACTCAGGAAAATTACAAACACTTCAATGACTATTCTTCTCTTTTCTTTATTGCAAAAAGAAACCGAGAGAGAAGAGAGGGAGAACCAGAGGGAGATACTGCCGGTCTTCGGCTAGGCGATGAAGGTGAAAATCGTCTAGATGCTTGAGGTAAAGCTGTGATTTCGTCTAGACGATGAGGTAAGATTCATCTAGACGATGAAGGTTCTGCCGAAGATCATCTAGACGATGGGGTTGATGCTGAGTGAGAGTCTACATGATAAGAGTGTCGAGGTACACGATAAGAGTAGAAGAAGATCAGGGAAGAAGAAGAACATAAAGGTTTTTACGTGGTTTGGCCAAAGGTAGCCCATGTCCACGAAGAAGCTGATGATTTCTGATAGGGGAGTTACAACAAGAACTATTACAAGATAAGTTGTTAGCTATCTTGATCTCACAATTTTTTTTTTCACTCTCTTACTTGTACAAGAAAATACAGATGTATATAAAGACAACTTGTAACTAATTTCTAACAACCTTGAAGTTGTTTTTCATTATTTATATTAACAATCTCCACCTTGAAAGAAAACTTCAAGTGTTTCTTCAGCTTCTTTGTACTGATTCTCTTCTTCTTTAACCTTTGTCTTTTAGCTCAAACCCTATTATATCGAGGCATTTCTTAATTTTGAGCTGAGTGACAGTCTTTGTCAATATGTCGGAGGCATTCTCTGAGGTATGAACTTTCAAAACTTCTACTTGTTATGCTTCAATCTGTTCTCGAATGAAATGATATTTAACATCTATATGTTTAGTTATGTTGTGATATTGTGAATGCTTTGATAAATGTATGGTGCTCTGATTGTCACAAAATTTTTTTACTGTATTCTGTTTGATCCTGAAATCACTTAGCAGACCCTTCAGCCATAAACCTTCTTTTACTGCTTCTGAAAGAGAAATAAACTCTGCCTCAGTAGTAGAAAGGGCTACTACTGATTGCAATGTAGCCTTCCAGCTTAGAACACACCTTCCATATAGGAAGATATAGCCTAATAAAGATCTTCTCTTATCTAGATCTCCAGCATAGTTAGAGTCAACATACTCAATCAGCTCTGATTCTCTGTCTAAAAGCTATTGGTACATTAGTTTTGCACTTGAAGTACCCTTAAGGTACCTCATTATCCACTTAGTTGCCTCCCAGTGCCTTTTACTCGAATTAGCCATATATCTACTCACCAGACTAGTAGCATAAGCAATATCCAGCCTTGTAAACACCGTTAGATACATTAAGCTTCCCACAACTTGGGAATAGGGGACAGTTAACATTACCTTCTGATGTTCAATGTCAAATTCTTTAGGTGAATTCTCTGCTGAGAGTTTGAAATGATTAGCAATAGAAGTAGACATTGATTTAGCCTCTGTCATATGATATTTCTTAAGCAATTTCTGACAATATTGTGATTGATCAATGTTGAGAATACTTGATTTTCTGTTTCTGATTATATCAATGCCTAGAATTCTCTTTGCATTGCCCATGTCTTTCATTTCAAATTTTGACTTGAGTAGATCTTTGACTTTATTTAACTCTTTCATAATTGCTCCTGATAATAACATGCATCCACATAGAGTAACAAATAGATAGGATGAGTATAGATATCAGTGTTTATGTAAACACAGCTATCATAGGAACTTTTATTAAAGCCATTCTTTTGCATAAAGTCACTGAATCTCCTGTTCCAGCACCTAGGGAACTATTTAAGGCCATAGATAGACTTTTTAAATAGGCAAACATAGTCTTCTTTCCCTCTGACCTCATACCCCTTAGGTTGGCTCATATAGATGACTTCTTCTAAGAAGTCATGTAGAAAAGTTGTTTTAACATCAAGTTGCTTCAGCTCTAGGTTATTCTCAGCCACAATAGACAATAATAGTCTGATAGAAGTCTACTTGATCATTGGAGAGAATATCTCATTGAAATCAACATCTAGTCTTTGAGTAAAACCCTTAGCTACCAACCTAGCTTTATATCTAGGTCCTTGATCATTAGGGAAACCCTCCTTTAATTTGTACACCCATTTGGATGCAATTGGCTTGCAACCTTTGGGCAAGAGCGTCAACTCCCAAGTGTTATTTCTGACTAGTGAATCAACTTCTTCACTCATTGCTTCTATCCATAACTTAGCTTTAGGACAACTCATTGCTTCTTCAAAAGTTGAGGGTTTTGAATCATTACATAAGTCTGAAGCATTTAAAGCTAAGTAGTCATCATATCTTGAAGGTGGCACAATAGTTCTTCTTTGCCTATCTCTAGCTAGGCTGTTGTTGATTGTAGGAGGAATGATGATGGGTTGAATGCAATTATCGTGTGTTACATGCTTAAGCTATGCGTTTATGCCCCTGCGTTAATCTAGTATACAATAACCATGCGTTCCTATCACAAGTTTTCTTACCTTCTTGTCAAGTATAACGAAAACGTAAGTTTCTCGGGTAATTCGAGGTCGAACATAGGGGCTTGTCACTCAATAATGCTTGTGAAGCAATGCGTTTGAGGCAATGAATAAAAGTAAAAAAGAAGAAGTTTAATGGATTTACACATTACTCCTACTCCTAACTAAACAGATTGAGCAATAGGAGACTTGTGATGAGAATTGGTAGATACACAACAATCGTTAACGCATAGTAATGTTTATTATCTTAAATCGTTCGAGTAATCCCAGCTCGTCACACTAATGCATTGCACACCTCTCGGTGATCAGTCGTATGACTATATCTCTATAGTGCATGGTTGCGTCGAGCATAAGATTGTGCCTATCTCTAGGGACAATGCATAATTTTCTTTAGTGCGTTCTATCTCTTACCTTCTCAGGCAGTTCGACGCGACTAATTAACTTATAGACAAGTATTGCAACAATCCATAGACAAGCGTTGCTACAGCCTTTCACCAAGCAAAGAGAATTAACTCAGTATACTCGCTCAACGCACACCTCTCGATGGGTTGCTACATGCGTCCTATCTCTAGGCTACACGATTAAGTATGCGATCGCCTTTGATAAATGAACGATGAAGATAAACGATGATAAAGATAAAGATGATGAAGAAGATGGCATTGAAGGAATCAAGATATGCATTGATTACAAAATGTCTTAATATCGTAAGCTAAAATGTAATACAATACAGAGGTTAGAGGAGAAATGAAAGAATCTATGTCAAGGCTGCTGGTGGTGCCATGGATGAGTGGTGGAGATGTCTCTCTCGAGCTCTATCTCTAGCGAAAGCTCCGGTTGTCACTCGGTCTGGGTTGTGGAGATGAAGAATCCTCACAGAAAATCTTGCTCATGCTCTCATTTGTGATCGCAAAACTCTGCCTTAAGGCAGAAGTTCGGATGCTTTGAAATGAAGGTCAAACGGGCTATTTATAGAGTTTAAACGCCGACAGCTATCATGATTGCGTTATTTCTCACTGCTGCCTTTATCGCAGTATGGGCAATGTCACATCATCTTATCTTGTTGATACTCCCAAGGTATGCGTCCGAGCTTGATTCAACTGAAGTATCAACGCATTCTACCATATTGCGATCGCCCATCTATTATGGTTATCACTCCATGGCCACAATCTCCAAGTGATTACCACATTCGCTTGATCACCGCAATTTCCATGTGATGGACGCATGCGATCATCGTAACTTCCATGTGATGGACGCATTCGATCACTGCAACTTCCATGCGATGGATGCATGCGATCACCGCATGTGTTTGTCTTTGATTCCTGCAATAGCTACAAAAAGAGATACTTTGGTATGGAGTAACGCATAATATTGGGGTCAGTGAGGATTTACGTGCTAATCGATGCAAAACTCAAATTTTCACAAATTCTAAGTATTATCACCGCATTTTCTACTTGTTAGCCCTTATAATTCTAAATAAAAGGCTTATAATAACTGGCATTTCTGCCAGTTATCACACCCCCAAAGTTAGAATCATGCTTGTCCTCAAGTATGCATTATACTCAAGAAATTCTTAACTCACCTTCCGGCGTTTCTTTGTGATGAGCTACCTTTCAGAATATAATTTACTCGTACCTCTAACCATGGTCGCAATGCTCTCCTCTACTTTGGCTGCTTCTTCAAAGTGATCTTTTTCTAAGTTGAAATTCAACAAGCCTTTGGTCAAAAGCTTTTTATTCATTCTCCGCAACTTTGCGTTCAACTCTTGAGAATGCATTCGTTCAAAACAATTCAAGATTATGCGATTACTTATTCGAATGCAGCATTGAACCTGGTTACGCTCTTCGTTTTGGCTTACCCCCACGTGTGTCATGCGGGCATCCAACTTTGGTTGCGTTCCATATTCAACTCAACTCTTGTCTTTCTTAATTTGGCTTGTGCTGGATATAAGAGTTGCGCTTATGCGTTGATCCTGATGACTTACCTTCGTTTTGGTTTGCCCCTATGGGTGTCATGCGGACATCCAACTACGGGTAAGTGCCTTTCATAACTTAACTCTTATCAACATGGGTTTCCCCATTGCGTTGACAGTGGAGTTGTTATTTTCAAGTTTTTTTTTTTTTTGATAGAAATGATCACAATGTAATGAACGCAATTCTCTAAGACCGCTGGCACCCTCAAACTTAGAGGTTGGCAGCGTTCTCACCATAAGCTAAAAACAAACTCACAGAAATGCGGTAACAAACGTTTGAACAAAGGTTTACACGTAATAAAACTTAAGACTTTCAAAATTTGAAGAAGGTATTAAAAGTAAGAAGAGCCTTGCGATGCTTTGTTAGCGGATACGGTGAATTATTTGTACCATCATAGATGCATCGCAAAGGACCACAATCGGACAAGGAGAATTTCAAAAGGATAATGCATAAAAGATAACAAGAAAAGAACCTTAAGTAGAATAATGCATGTGACAATGCATTGGAATTCATGCGAGCAAATCCATGCGTTGAAGGATGGGTAGGATTCTTTCGTTGTAGCTGCGCATCGAGGAGAGTTATTATCGCACCTACAAGAAGCAAACGCACCACATCCAAGGAAGCAGATGCATATCCAAAATAACAATAAAAATAAAAATAAACTAAACTATGAAAGCAAGGTAAAGATAAAGTAGAAGATGTCCCTGGAGAAATTAGAGTGAAGCCAGTGCAAGGAGTCTTCCATGTAGGAAAGTGCTCTCAAGTGCTTAGGTCAAGACGCGTTGTTCTGACCATTGGAGCTTCCAGCAATTGTTGGACGCATGATGGTTGACATGCGCCTAAGACTGGTTCCAGCTCATGCGACAGATAGCCTTTCTTTCTCGGGGTCAACATTGACTTTCGGCATCTCGCCTTTACTCAAATATTGTTTGCAACTTAGTCGCACAAGCTACAATACGCCTAGGATTGAAAATGTGCTTGCGAAAACACAAAACTTAACAAACCATTAACTTCCAAATCCCCGACAACGGCGCCAAAAACTTGTTGATTGTAGAAGGAATGATGATGGGTTGAACGCAATTATCATGTGTTATATGCTTAAGCCATGCGTTTATGCCCATGCGTCGGAGGTCATGCGTTGGAATGAAAATGTGTTAATCTAGTATGCAATGACCATGCGTTCCTATCACAAGTTTTCTTACCTTCTCGCCAAGTATAACTGTGAACCCCGAATCCAAATTTTACACTTAAGTGTGTTTTCTTATTTAAATTGTCTTAATTTTCCACTTAATTGGATGTTCCTATTTAAAGTTGTATAAATAAGTTGAGTTTTAATTGGTAAAATTGTAGTGGAATTTGAATAATAAATAGGTTATTTAAAACAGTTAGTGTGATTAGTGAAAGAAGGAATGGAGATTTGAAAGGAGAAAATAATATTGGAAAAGTTAGGGAAAAATATTACGTGGGAATAAATATAGAAATTAAGTACGTTGAATTAATGTGGAATAATATGAAGATTGAGTTTGGAAAATTCGGGGAAGAATACAGCTAAGTATGGAAAATTAGGTGAAGTACGGAGTAAGGAATTAAGGAAAAATATAGAAAATATTATTTTGGAATTATCCTGGAAGATCCGTGTAAAAATATCATTAAATGGTGAGTAAACGGGTAAAAAAAAATATATGGGGAACATTTGTCACAGTAGCTAAAGATTGGAGAGAAAAGTTGGAGAGAAAGATGGAAAGAGCGAGATTAGAGAGAAAATTTGGAGAGAAAGATAGTTGGAGAGAAAGTTTGGAGAGAAAGTTGGAGAGAAAGCTGGAGAGAGCGAGAGTGGAGAGAAAAGTTGGAGAGAAACTGGGAAAGAGCGAGATTGAAGAGAAACTAGGAGAGAAGGTTGGAAAGAAACTTGGAGAGAGCGAGATTTTGAGCGAGAAAGTGGGAGAGAGCGACAATGTCGAGAGCGGAAAGAGCGAGAGCGCCTATGCGTTAGCCTTGCTTTTTCCGATTCGAACATCACACCCACACCTCGCCTATGCATTGAATGGACGAGCAAGCTTCTAGGCGATGTATTTGGACGCATTGGGGTGGATTATGCATTTAAAAACCCTAATTTGAATACAAACAAAACTTGAAGACGTAAGGGAAAATGTCAATTAAAATGTAGCTATCTGATTAAGTGAAATTCTTAAACCCTAAGAAATTGTGATGGATACGTTTAGGAAGAATACATTGAACCAAGGTGAAGTTAGCTTACGTTGATAAAGGGAGGATTAAACATTTGGCCATGCAGGCAAGTAGGTGTTGTCAATCCCACGAGCAATTTGACGCCTATAAATAGGGAGTTGGGATTTCATTTTTAAATCACACAAAAATCATAAATTTCGTAGAGAAAGTAGAGGGCAGTGAGGGTTTAGAGGAATGTGTCAAATTTGGACGAGGAGATCTTCCAATCTACTCATGCGTTTGGAGTTATTCCAAAGCCATCTGAAAGCTCTAGAAGTATAGTTTGAATTGTGGTTTGAACGCATGCATACTGTTGAAATATTATTTACATATGTAAATGTATTGATTTTATCCAGCATGCGTTACCCTCTTTAAAGCCACGTTGTATATGTGTTATACTGTACATGCTTTAAAGAGAAAAGTTGTTTATAAATAGTTTTGGTAAAATGTGATGCCGAAGTACAAGGAGAAGACATCCACCCAACTAGATACTGAAGTACAAGGAGAAGGTATCTATTGGTACTGAAGTACGTTTGAGAAGGTACCAAGCCAATGGGATACTGAAGTACGTTGGAGAAGGTATCCTAGTAGCTCGATACTGAAGTACAAGGAGAAGGTATCTGAGCAGTAGTACCTAATGTGGCCACAGGTGAATAAAGTCAGAGATTGAACAAAAGGGTTCTCTCTGGACTAGTAGTTGATGTTGGGATTATTTTACCCATTATAAAGTACTTGATTTGAGAAATGTTTTTACTGTTTTATGTTTAAAACAACTTTATATAATTTACGCTTGGAAAATATTTATGCTGCAAAAGTTTATATTTTAGATAAAACTATTTTCTGAAATTACGCATGAGAATTTACTATGTTTTCTCAATCACTCACTGGGCGTAAGCTCACCCCGTTTTCAAATGTTTTGTTTTTTCCCCCCCACAGGTAGCGGTCAAATCCCATGAAGATAGCTCTGCGTCTGCTCTGCCACTAAAGGACCAAAAGACTTGTAACCGTTTGCTAGGTGGTTACTATTAATATTGTACACATGCTACTATTGTTCATATAGGGACTAGAGTTTGTGGGTTTTGGGACTTTTAAATCTAGTGTTGTAATGACTCTAAACATATTATGTTTCTAAGTTAATAAATTATGGGCCTTCTAAAGACATCCCATTGCATATGAATTATAATTGGTATCAGAGTTATTCCGCAAGAGTTATTACGCAGTAAGTGTCAGCCCAAGGGTTGGTAACTGCTGCAGTCACGTCTTTCTCTAGGCTAAGAAGGTGGTCTGGGGCGGGGTGTGATAGTTTGGTATCAAAGCATAAGTTTTTGGGACAATTGAGGAATTAGTTTATACCAGCTTGGTATCCAGTATAAGTTTTTGGGAAGGTTAAAGAGTTAGCGGGTACCAGTTTGGTATCAGAACAAAGGTTTACGTAAAACCTGGCAAAAGGTTGAGTGTAAAGTCTAAGTTGATACCAACTTGGTATTAAAGGATGGGTTATACGTAAGTTTGGGAAAGATTTAAGCTAGCTTAGTACTAAAACATAAGACTTTGGGTGAAAGAGAGAGTTCATGCATTAGATTAAGTACCATAGATAAGTCCCTAACACGTGTACTTAATAATTAGGCAAAAATGCTGAGAAGAAGTGGCAAGCAGAGCAAACAGACTGAGGAGAGGAATGTTGACCCTACCAGCGGAGGTCCTGAAATTAGACGGGATCCAGATTCGAAGGGGAAAAGAGTTAGAGACTTAGTAGAGCAAGAAGCAACTTCTGAAAATAAGTCTAGTACACCAAAAGTAGATGTAGAACCCTAGATGGAGGATCGAGTATTCGATAGAATCACTCAAAGATTAGCGGCGAGTGTAGGATTGATTCAAAACGATCCAGAAAAGAAATTTGGCATTGAGAGACTGAAAGCTTTAAGTGCCACGACGTTCGATGGAATCACAGATCTGTTAGATGCTGAAATCTGGTTGGATTTGATTGAGAAGTGTTTTAAAGTTATGAAATGCCCTGAGGACCGTAAGGTCGAGTTAGCGACATTCTTGCTGCAAAAAGAGGCTGAGAAGTGGTGGAAAGTAATAGAGGCTAGACGAGGTTAAAAACTATGACTTGGTCTGAGTTTAGACGAGTATTTGAGGATAAATACTACCCTAGTTCTTTTAAAGAAGCAAAGAGGGAGGAATTCCTTAGCCTAACTCAGGGAGTAATGACGGTTGCTGAGTATGAACAAAGATTTACTGAGTTATCTCAGTATGCCCTTCCGATAGTCGCGGAAGAAAAGAAGAGGTGTAGAATATTTGAGAATGGCCTAAGAAGAAAAATACGTACACCCGTTACCTCTACATCCAATTGGTGAATTTCACTCAGTTAGTTGAGACCGCTATCCAAGTAGAGCAGAGTATAGCGAGGGAAGATGTACTTCAGTCAGGTGAAGGATAGTTTAGAATGCCTAGATAAATGAGAAGTAAGAGATTTAGACCCCCGTTCTCTGGATAGTCGGGTATAAGAAGCTTTGGAGGCATGAGCCAACAAAGTTCAAGTCGTAAGAGGTCATGACCTGTAGCTAGACCAAGTGGTGGATCAGTATCAGGTCTTGCTAGTGAGTCAGTAGCTAGTACGAAGAGGAAACCTCTTTGTGTAAACTGTGGTAGGCCTCATACAGGAGTATGTTATGGTAATAGGAATGTGTGTTTCCAATGCGGACAAGCTGGGCATTTCAAAAGAGATTGTCCTCAGCTAAGTCATGGAGCACAGAATGAGCAAAGAGGAGTTACCCAGACTGTAAACCAACCTAGAACGACCAGAACTAGAGGTGAGGGATCCGGTGTAGCTAAGCAGAAAAGGGTAGCTGGACGACCCCAACAGCAACCGTAGCGGCAACAGGGTAGAGTATACGCTATGACACACCAAGAAGCGGAAGAGGCTCCAGATGTCGTAACTGATACGATAACTTTATGTAATCAATCCGCTTATACATTATTTGATCTTGGTGCTACACACTCATTCATATCTAGCATGTGTGCATTATATATAGATAGAGTGCCTGAGCGTATGAATGAGGATTTGTTTGCCTTTGTAGGAGATACTCTAGTTGTACATGAGTATTACAGGAATTGTGAAGTAACTATTGGAAATCAAAGTTTTTGGGTTGACTTGATTCCATTAGAATTACTAGAGTTTGATGTTATTCTAGGTATGGATTTCCTAAGTAAACACTATGCCACTATGGATTGTTTTAAGAGAGAAATAATGTTTAAGAAACCAGGTGAAAAAGAAATAACCCTGGTGGGAAGTAAAAGAATACTTCCAGGAAGTTTAATATCAGCAGTGAAGGCTAGGAAGTTGTTGAGTAAAGGATGTGAAGCTTATTTAGCATCTGTAGTAGTTTCCCAAGATAAGAAACTAAAACCTGAAGATGTACCTGTAGTACAAGAATTCTTAGATGTGTTCCCTGAAGAATTACTAGGCTTATCACCTGATAGGGAAGTGGAATTTACTATTGAGTTAATTTCTGATACTGCACCTATATCCCAAGCACCATATAGGATGGCCCTAACGGAGTTGAAAGAGTTAAAAGTTCAATTACAGGAACTTGTGTATAAGGGGTACATTAGACCCAGTATATCACCTTGGGGAGCGCTAGTCTTGTTTGTTAAGAAGAAAGACGGTACTCTTAGATTATGCATAGACTGTAGACAGTTGAATAAGGTGACCATGAATAAGTACCCATTGCCTCGTATAGATGATCTCTTTGATCAGTTAAAGGGAGCAATGGTGTTCTTTAAGATAGATTTGAGATTAGGCTATCACTAGTTGAAGGTGAAAGACACAGATGTTCCAAAGACTGCATTCAGAACTAGATATGGACATTTTGAGTTCCTAGTAATGCCGTTTGGATTGACAAATGCTTCTGCAGTATTTATGGACTTGATGAATAGGATATTCCATTCTTATCTGGATCAGTTTGTGATAGTATTCATAGATGCCATACTAGTGTATTTCAGTAGTGCGGAAAAACACAAAAAACATCTAAGGGTGGTATTACAAACTTTAAGAGAAAAGAAGTTATATGCCAAATTTAGTAAGTGTGATTTTTGGTTAAATCTAGTCATATTTCTTGGGCATATAGTTTCAGCTGATGGAGTTAGTATTGATTCCCAAAAGATAGAAGTAGTAGTTAATTGGGAACGACCCCTGAATGTAACCGAAGTACGTAGTTTTCTGGGTTTAGCAGGGTTATTATAGGAGATTCGTGGAGGGTTTCTCTAAGATAGCCCTTCCATTGACAAACCTGGCCAGAAAAGATGCGAAGTTTGAATGGTCGCCAGAATGCGAGCATAATTTCCAAGTGCTGAAACAAAGGTTAGTATCAGCACCAGTATTAACTCTACCTACACCAGGTAAGGGGTTTGAAGTTTATTGTGATGCATCCCAACAAGGATTAGGATGTGTACTGATGCAGGAGGGAAAAGTAGTAGCCTATGCTTCGTGACAGTTAAAGAAGCATGAATTTAATTACCTTACACACGACTTAGAGTTAGCAGCAGTTGTGTTAGTTCTAAAATTGTGGAGACATTACCTGTTTGGTGAGCGGTGTCATATATTTACAAACCATAAGAGTCTAAAGCATATCTTTGATCAAAAGGAACTAAACCTAAGACAGAGAAGATGACTTGAATTGATTAAATATTATGACTGTACAATTAACTATTACCCAGGTAAAGCAAATGTGGTAGCCGATGCCTTAAGTCGAAAAACTAGATAAGCTAGAGCTAGTGTTAATTTTGTGAAGGGTAGATTGATCCATGAGTTGTATAATGCTAGGGCAACATTATCAATCGATCGAAAATGAGGATTACTAGCCTTATTTCAAGTGCGTCCTACTCTTGTAGAAAATATTCTACGTGAGAAATTAAAGGATTTTGATCTGAAGAAGTTAGCTGAAGAAGTGGATAAAGGATTGAGGACGGACTATCAACTAAGAGCAGACAAAGTGCTACTAAAGAAAGGTAGGATTTGCGTACCTAAGGACTTAGCCCTTAGACAAGCTATCCTAGAAGAAGCGCATAGTTCGGCATATGCTATGCACCCAGGCAGTACGAAGATGTACAGAACATTAAATAAATCGTACTGGTGGCCGGGTATGAAAAGAGAAATAGCGGAGTATGTTGACAAGTGTCTAATATGTCAACAAGTTAAACCAGAGAGGCAAAAACCAGCAGGATTACTTAATCCACTCCCAGTACCAGAATGGAAGTGGGAACATATTACGATGGATTTCTTGTATAGATTACCTAAGACACCAGCAAGCTATGATGGTATATGGGTAATTGTGGATAGATTGACAAAAACAGCTAATTTTTTACCTATTAAAGCCACTTATACCCAGGATCAACTAGCTAAGCTATATGTTGATCGAGTCGTAAGTCAATTTAGAGCTCCAGTTTCAATTGTATCAGATTGAGACTTCAGATTTACATCAAAGTTTTGGCCTAGTTTGCAGAAAGCTATGAGGACCAAGTTATATTTCAGTACCGCTTTTCATCCACAGACGGATGGTTAGTTTGAGCGGACAATCCAGACATTGGAAGACATGCTGAGGGCATGTGTCTTGCAATTCAAAGGTAGTTGGGATACACATCTGTCGTTAATTAAATTTGCGTATAACAACAGCTACCATTGGAGTATCGGAATGGCACCATATGAAGCCCTATATGAAAGACCATGTAGGACTCCGATATGTTGGAATGAAGTCAGTGAAAGGAAATTATTAGGTCCAGAACTTGTACAACAGACATCAGATAACATTAAGATTATAAGAAATAATCTTAAGATGGCTTAAGATAGGCAAAAAAGTTATGCTGATAAGTGGAGAAGAGAATTAGAGTTTGAAATTGGTGATAAAGTATTTCTGAAATTATCTCCGTGGAAAGGAATACTCAGGTTCGGTAGAAAAAGGAAGTTAAGCCCGTGATATATTGGACCCTATGAGATAATAGAAAGAATTGGTCCAATGGCATATCGATTGGATTTACCTCCGGAATTATCTCGTGTTCATGATGTGTTTCATGTGGCAATGCTTAGAAAGTATGTGCCAGATCCTACTCATATATTATTTGAGCAACCGGTACAGTTGAAAGAGAATTTTTCGTATAAGGAGGAACCAGTGGAGATTCTGGACAGAAAGGAACAAGTCTTGAGGAATAAGACAATCCCATTAGCAAAGTACTATGGTGAAATCATGCTATAGAAGAAACAACATAGGAAGCTGAGGAGCAAATCAGAAATAAGTATCCGCAGTTGTTTAACTGACGGACTTGTGGCGAAATTTTGAGGACGAAATTTTTATAAGGAGGAGATAAATGTGAACCCCGAATCCCAATTTTACACTTAAGTGTGTTTTCTTATTTAAATTGTCTTAATTTTCCACTTAATTGGATGTTCCTATTTAAATTTGTATAAATAAGTTGAGTTTTAATTGGTGAAATTGTAGTGGAATTTGTATAATAAATAGGTTGTTAAAAACAGTTAGTGTGATTGGTCAAAGAAGGAATGGAGATTAAGGAGAAAATAATATTGGAAAAGTTGGGGAAAAATATTAAGTGGGAATAAATATAGAAATTAAGTACGTGGAATTAATGTGGAATAATATGAAGATTGAGTTTGAAAAATTCGGGGAAGAATACGGCTAAGTATGAAAAATTAGGGGAAGTACGGAGTAAGGAATTAAGGAAAAATATAGAAAATATTATTTTGGAATTATCCTGGAAGATCCATGTAAAAATATCATTAAGTGGTGAGTAAACGGGTAAAAAAAAATATACGGGGAACATTTATCACAGTAGCTAAAGATTAGAGAGAAAGATTGGAGAGAAAAGTTAATATTGTACACATGTTACTATTGTTCATATAGGGACTAGGGTTTGTGGATTTAGGAACTTGTAAATCTAGTGTTGTAATGACTCTAAATATATTATGTTTCTAAGTTAATAAATTGTGGGCCTAAAGACGTCCCATTGCATATGAATTATAATTGGTATCAGAGTTATTCCGCAAGAGTTATTAGATAGTAAGTGTCAGCCCAAGGGTTGGTAACTGCTGCAGTCACACCTTTCTCTAGGCTAAGAAGGTGGTCTAGGGTGGGGTGTGACAATAACGAAAACGTAAGTTTCTCGGGTAATTCGTGGTCGAACACAGGGACTTGTCACTTAATAATGCTTGTGAAACAATGCGTTTGAGGCGATGAATAAAAGTAAAAAAGAAGAAGTTTAATGGATTTACACATTACTCCTACTCCTAACTAAACAGATTGAGCAATAGGAGACTTGCGATGAGAATTGGTAGATACACAACAATCGTTAACGCATAGTAATGTTTATTATCTTAAATCGCTCGAGTAATCCCAGCTCGTCACACTAACGCATCGCACACCTCTCGGTGGTTAGTCGCATGACTATATCTCTATAGTGCATGGTTGCGTCGAGCATAAGATTGTGCCTATCTCTAGGGACAATGCATAATTTTCTTTAATGCATTCTATCTCTTACCTTCTCAGGCAGTTCGACGCGACTAATTAACTTATAGACAAGTATTGCAACAATCCATAGACAAGTGTTGCTACAGCCTTTCACCAAGAAAAGAGGATTAACTCAGTATACTCACACAACGCACACCTCTCGGTGGGTTGCTACATGCATCCTATCTCTAGGCTACACGATTAAGTATGCGATCGTCTTTGATAAATGCACGATGAAGATAAACGATGATAAAGATAAAGATGATGAAGAAGATGGCATTGAAGGAATCAAGATATGCATTGATTACAAAATGTCTTAATATCTTAAGCTAAAATTTAATACAATACAGAGGTTAGAGAGAAATGAAAGACTCTGTGTCAAGGCTGCTAGTGTGCCATGGATGAGTGGTAGAGATGTCTCTCTCGAGCTCTATCTTCGGTCGTCACTTGGTCTGGGTTGTGGAGATGAAGAATCCTCACAGAAAATCTTGCTCATGCTCTCATCTGTGATCGCAAAACTCTACCTTAAGGTAGAGCTTGATTCAACTGAAGTATCAACGCATTCTACCCATCTTGCGATCACCCTTCTATTATGGTTATCACTCTGTGGCCGCAATCTCCAAGTGATTACCGCATTTGCTTGATCAACGTAATTTCCATGCAACAGACGCATTCAATCACCGTAACTTCCATGCGATGGATGCATTCGATCACCGCCACTTCCATGCGATGGATGCATACGATCACTGCATGCGTTTGTCTTTGCGGTCGCCTGGCTTCAGTGCATGCGTTTGACTTTGCGGTCGCCTGGCTTCAGCGTATGCATTTGATTCCTGTGATAGCTGCAAAAATAGACATTTTGGTACGGAATAACGCATAATATTGGGGTTAGTGAGGATTTAGGTGTTAATCGACGCAAAACTCAATTTTTCACAAATTCTAAGTATTATAACCGCATTTTCTACTTGTTAGCCCTCATAATTCTAAATATAGGGCTTATAATAACTGGCATTTCTGCCAGTTATCAGCTGTACCCCCTCAAGTCTGGTTCTTCTTGCTCAGGATCAGAAATAGCATATTTTACTTCTTCTTCAAGATGAGGTTGTTGATCAAAAGTTGATTCTGAGCTTGAAGGATTAGAACTAGGGTTGAGAACTTGCTCCACCTCAATTTTATCATTCTTCATTTGAGATGTTGTAACATTAGATGTATATCCTTGCATAAACATCTCATCCTCCCTGAAAACAACATCTCTGCTTGTAATACATCTTTTCTCTGTAGGGTGCCACATTCTAAACCTTTTAACTCCTTTTGTGATACCCAAAAACATACATTTCACAGCTCGGGCAGCTAATTTTCCTTTGTTCTGATGGACAAATCCAGTGCAACCAAACACCCTCAGATTATTTAGGCTAGGAGGTTGTTTGGTCCACCTTTCTTCAGGGGTTAGAAGTTTAAGAGATGCATGGGGGCATCTGTTTAGTGTATAGACAGTATATGAAGCTGCTTCAGCCCAAAATTTTTCAGGAAGTATTGCATCTGACAGTAGGCTTCTTACTCTTTCCATAATAGTTCTATTCAATCTTTCTGCCACCCCATTTTTCTGAGGTGTATACCTAACAGCCTTGTGTCTAGCAATACCATGCTGTCTACAAAAAACATTAAACTCTTCTGCACAGTACTCAAGCCCATTATCAGTTCATAGACACTTAATTTGACTGTTAGACAATTTTTCAACCATAATCTTCCCTTCTTTGAACTTATCAAATACTAAGTCCTTAGATTTAAGGAAATATATCCAACATTTTCTAGAATAATCATCTACAAAGGTTAAGAAGTACCTGGCTCCATTTAAGGATTGGAAAGGTGAGGGACCCCATAGGTCTGAATGCACATAGTCAAGGATGGCCTTGGTTGTATGCTGAGCCTTTACAAAACTCTGCCTTGTACCTTCCCTATCACACAATGTTCACAAAAGAATAGGCTTTGATGAATTCCCTTAGGTAGAATTCCCTGATTAGCAAGAGCTTGTAGACCTTTAGCAATAACACGTGGGAGTCTTTTGTGCCAAAGATCTCCGTCAGTAGGCTGCTTCTGAATCACAATCAAGGCTGAATGCATTTTCTGAACTCCTTGAACAACATAGACACCATTAATCTTGACCCTTCTGAGAATAGGCTTACTGTTCTTCAAAACTTCACAGTAGCCTTCCTTGCCTATGTATTCATAGCCAACAAAATCGAGCAAGCCTAGTGAAATCAGATTTCTCTTCAACTTAGACACATGTCTGACATTTCTTAATAGTTTGATTGATCCATCTTCAAGTTTGAGTGAAACATAACCAATACCAACCACTGGACATGAGTTATTATTACCCATGTAGATAGAGCCTCCATCCAACTCTCTATAGGTGCTGTATCAGTCTTTGTGGGGTGTCATGTGAAAAGAACACCCTGAGTCTAGAACCCAATCTAGGTTCTTATTAGATTCTTCATCTGCCTTCCAATTTGATGTAGCTAAAGCATCTGAATAGAAGTAAGAATCCTCACAAACTGAAGCTTCATCTGACTGATTTTGTTGGACTTTCTGTTAAGGTTGTGGTTGCTTGTTCTTCTGCTCATTTTTCCACTTTAAAGTTCTGCAATCCTTGATTAGATGTCCTAGTTTTTTGCAATATTTACATCTAACCTTGGATTTTTCTTTCCCCTCTTCCATTGAGCTTTGTTTCCCCTTTTCCTTATTATTCTGCTTTGACTTACCCTTGACAAATAAGCCCTCAGCACTAGGCTTATCTTCCTTGTTGATTAGGAGCTCCATCTCTTTGATTTTAAGGGCTGAAATGATGATATTAGTAGTTAGAGAGTCTCTACCATATTTTAGGGTAGTCTTTACATCTTTATAGGAATTCGGCAGTGAGTTGAGAAGCACAAAAGCTTCATTATCTACCCCAATCTCTTCTTCTTGAGTCTTGAATTCAGTAGTAATCCTGTTGAAGTCATCTAAGTTCTCTGTCAAGGATTTCGAAGCACTCATTTTGAAGGTAAAAAACCTTTCCATTAGGAAAAGCTTATTGGGCAGATTTTTAGTCTCATAAAGGTCATTCAGCTTGCTTCACATCTTGAATGCTGTCTCTTGGTCTATCACTTGTCTTAGAACACTGGCTGACAAATTAAGAACAAGTGTGCCATGAGTAATTAGCTCCATGTTCTCCTTTTCTTCTTCTATTGCAGTAATTGACAACTTGGCTGGATCCTCAAGGGTCTTATGAGCCCTTTATTGCCCCAAAATGGCCTTGATCTTGGCTTTTCACAAGCCAAAGTCTCCTTTCCCATCAAACTTTTCAATGTCATATCTTACTACTACCATTTTTGCTTCAAATTCTATCTGAAAGCTCCAAGATTTTGCTTCATTAGAATCTTGACTAATCAAAAAATTTTTTATTGCAAGCTCTGATACCATTTGTTGGGCTTGATAGGTTTTAATGGGCTGTGTGAAAACACTTTCTTGAAAAAAAAGTTAATTGGGCTTAGTTGAAAGCCTGGCTCAATGAGAAAATCGGATACCACTGATGGAAAGCACTTGAACATAAAACAGTGTGCTAAAAGCACAATCCACGTGAAGAATGATCTTCACCCTACACTTTCATGGTCGAGATTAACTTCAAGCACTCAGAAAAATTACAGACACTTCAATGACTATTCTTCTCTTTTCTTTGTTGCAAAAAGAAACCGAGAGAGAAGAGAGGGAAAACTAGAGGGAGATGTTGCTGGTCTTCTTCTAGGTGATGAAGGTGAGAATCGTCTAGACAATTGAGGTAAAGCTATGATTCGTCTAGACAACAGAACCTTCATCGTCTAGACGATGGGGTTGCTGCCGAGTGAGAGTCTACACGATAAGAATTCAGGAGACAACGGGCAGTAGATAACTTTTTGTTTGGACACTACTCATTGGAAGAATTGGAAGTGAATTAATTGCCCATATACTCTTAAAATTTGAAAGAGTTACAAAAAAAGGAGTGGAATCCACAAGCAGTGAAGGCAACCACGCGTGAAAACTAGCGAGATTGGAGAGAACATTAGAGAGAGTGAGAGTAAAGAGAGCGAGATTCTCAGCGAGACAGTAGGAGATTGCGGGAGCGAGAGCGAGAGCGAGACCAGCGAGAGCGAGAGCGAGAGTGAGAGTCACGAGAGCAGACCAGCGAGAAAGCTGGAGAGAGCGAGATTCTGAGAACAGAAAGAGCGAGATTTGGACAGAAGCATGGATTATGCGTTGAATTTGGCCACAATCTTATAGATTATACATGGAAAAACCCTAAATTGAATACAAACAAAGAATGATGACGTAAGGGCAAACATTAGCCAAGATTAGGTGTCTTATTAAGAGGAATCCTTAAACCCTAAGTAATTTTAAAGAAGCCACCTGTACAATGTTTTGTCACACTGAGAAGAGCTGAAAACTATAAATAGGACCCTTTGCCTGAAGATTTAACCCATTCTCAAACAAATCTCAGTAACAAAGAATCGTGTGAAAGAGTAAGTGTGAGTGAGGAAGTTCTGTGAGGTTAAAAGAGAAAAGCTCGGGTAAAGTGCTGCCTAATTTCTGCCCAAATTTCCTTCTAGTTTAAAAAAGGGAAAGCTTTATTGATCAAATCATAAAGAATAATAAGGAATAACTAGATCACGGTAAGTAGTTTATCTCACTCTCTCTTTAAATGTTCTATGGTAGTGTACCTTTATTATGTTGCATGGTTATGTTAATTGTTATATTGCATTACATGTTTAGAACACATTTCTCTACAAGGGACCCCATGCATTATGTTTGTTCACGATTACGTTAAATCAAGTTTTTTAATTTAGGTGTAAGTTAATGCTTCCAGTCTAATCTTACGTTTATTGTTAATGGTTGATGTTGGATGCGATTCTTGCGCCCTAACTGATGGCATGAACCCCGCTAATCATCAGATGTGGTTGTTACGCTTAGTCCTCATCTTCCTATCAGGGCGGAGAAAATTTTATGCTTCTAGGTGGCAGGCATGTATTGGTTGCAACCCTTCAGGCCTAATCCTTAGTTATGGTTTATGCTGATACTAGGCAGGGTTATGTATGGTTGCAACCCTCCTAGTCCAATATTACGTTTGTGCTATGGTTGATTGTTGGATGCCGACCTGGCCCTCTTGACTGCATGACCGCTAATCCTCAGATTGGGTTAGTTTCACTTAGGTCCTCATCTTCCTATCAGTGGCAAAGAGATTTATGTTGGCAAGCATAACCCGACCACCAATCGTTATTTACGTTTCAGATTCCCAATATGTTTATCCGATGACATGTTTGCTTAGTGATTGTGCATTGGTCACACCCTAACGGAGAAACTTACTGGTATTTATATACTCGATCCTATATTTTTTACAGACTTTGGTAGGTAAGGACACACGCGTAGATGGCAGAATTGACGTCGCTCAAATGACCAACCATCAAACTCACTATTATAGCCATGCCATTTTGCTACCCACCATGCTAATGTTTTATGGATCCTTTGGTGTTTTGCATAATAAACTTTTATATAATTTTTCTGATTTAATAATAATTTAGATATGTTCTTTTGAAATTTTTACCAAAACTTTATCTGCATGATAGAGAAAGTCTAAGTATGCATGTCGTAGCGGTCAGATCATATGGTAAGGAATCCGGTCGTGACAATTAAAGTTTGAGATCAAGATATTTTACACAAAGTTAATTAAAGCTAAAATTTTGGCAATCTATAGATAAAGGTTGAAATT
>NC_052349.1:1184219-1333216 GCF_009727055.1 Benincasa hispida | reverse complement strand
AAAAAAAAATGATAAAATGGAGTCTTTTAACTATGTCTTTCAATTGTGGTTAAATGTCACATCTGTTTAATATTGTAAAGTAATGTGTAATATATTAAAAACGTGATACTCTCTCTATTATGTTTATATTATTACTTGTGCCACAAAGAATACATATGTATTTTTGTAAAAGAAAAAAAACGTGAGCATTAAAAGTAAAATCTTAAATATCAAAGGACCAACCGAAATTATTATTAATATTATTATTTTAAAAAATACATTCAAAAGTTAAGGTTTGTTTGGTAATCATTTTGTTTTTTTATTATTATTTTTTAAATTAAGTCTATTTCATCCACATTTCTTGCAATAATTTACATCTTTTTTAAGTACAATGGTTGAATTCTTAGTCAAATTTTTTAAAAATAAAAACAACTTTTTGAAAGCTACTTTTTTTAGTTCTCAAAATTTGTCTAGGTTTTTAAACAATTGGTGAAAAGTAGATAACAAAGGAAGAAATTACGAATTTAAAACGTTTCTAATTCATTCATAAACTTTCAATACTATATTCAATATAGGTCTCTCTACTTTAAAAATTATTTGTTTTATTCTTGAATTGATAAGTTTAAAAACTTACGAGAGACTACTAAAAGTGCATGTTGTGGCTTTTTGGTCATTAATCTCAAATTAATCAATTTTAATTAATCAATTAATATTTTGATCATAACAAATCTGTTTTTATTTATTAACAATTTGAGTGTTTTAGTGTTTTAAAGTGTTCATTGTGTAAAGCTCGGAACAATGATTCCAATGCAATTTGAATTCCTTAAATTAGATCTCAAATGAAGAAAATATGACCAAAACAATCTTAAAGGAAAAATCTCAAGCGGATGATGTGACATAATTTTTGTCATCAATGTGGACCAATTGAAAGGTGCCACTTGAAGTAATGGAGGAGTGACATATGGTGACCTTTTGATTTTTGGATTAGTTTTAAAAAGAAAATGAATTTGAAAGAAAAATGGATTTAATATTATTTTATGTTTGTGTCTAATAGTTAGTTTTGGATTGAGTTTTTGTTAGATCTAATGGTCCAAATTAAATGTGATTTTCAACAATTTTTCCTCTCTATTTAAACTTTAAATTTGTTAAAAATCACGGTGGCTTATTCCCTAACTCTTTCCTAGTTATTTTTGCATTTAATTTTAATTGCTTGCTCTTGATTGATATGGATTGAATAGATTATCAAATACTTTTTTTTAATCAATATTATTATTTAGGATTAATAGGATTTTGTTAATTTAATTTAAAAATGATCTAATTAGATCAAATTGAGCATACTCTAAGAATAAGTTTAATTAAACTTTATTCACCCATTTATAGGATTGCTATACCGATTAATCTGGCCTAACTTAATTAGTTAAAAGCATTTATCTCGTCGATTAAAATCATTAACTAATGAAGAGAAAGAGGAAGAAGAAGGAAAGAAAACGAGGAAGAAAAAAATTACAGCGACCATTGATATGTAAGAGAGGAATGAGAATAATGGGTAAGGGGAAAGAGGAAAGACACAGAGAAAAAAAGATCAAAAATCGTTTTTTATTAATTTCAAAAAATTATAAATTATTATTTTTTTTATAAAAAAATAATATCACGTCTTTTTGTAATTAATGGAAAGCATTATAAATATATTAACGTCTTTTAGTAATTAATGGGAAAACTGATCAAGTGATTAAGAATGCTACTAAATACAAAAATTATGAATAAAATTGTGGATTTTAAAAACTCAGGAACCCAAATACAATTTAAACCAAATCTTGGACGAAAAGTGTATTTTCTAAAACAAAACAATAAATATGTTAAGTGCAACAAAACTCCAAGTCGATTAGGAAAAGGCGAGATCCTCAACAATTTCAAACAAATTTATTGATTCTAGTGGACGAATCCCACAAAAAGGACTTGAGATGCAACAAGTATGTAGAGTTTTATCAAATCAGGTGGATTTGGATGAATTATAGATAGAGGTAGGCTAATAGGAGGAATATATCTTTATTCGAGGAGAGGAGTTTAAGGGTGCGACCGATGGTTGACACACTAAGAACATTCCATAATGTGATATGTGGTTGTGCTCTATCTGGCTTTACCTTGGGTCTTGGTAGGAGCAAGCTCTTGTAGGTGGTCGGGAGTCGACGGGTGGAGGGAGACTCAATATTATAGCTTGTTTGAGGGGAGGATTGTTAGGTACAAACAAAATCTCATATTGGTTAGGGAAGTTGGATATCCAATATATCTCCATTATTAACTAAAATTGGTTTAGATGGATAATTTTTTGGACTATTTTATTGAAAGTATCATTGTATAATACCTAAATTGTCCTAATTATCTCTCCAAATTCTTATTTTTGAATTTAATTTCTCTCTCCTAAGTCTCACAAGAATTTCACCAACTCCATTTTCTTTTCATTAATTTTTGTGTCTCTCTTATTCACTTTTACAATATGCCCATAAAGCCACTAACATCGTTTGTCATGTTAATTAACATACCTTCTTTTTCGTCTTAATTGTAGGGATTGAAAGTTAAAATGTATTTTAAGGTGAATATGAAGAGTTTTAACAAAAAGTGCAATCATTTTTAATCTTTTTCAATTCCATAACAAAAAATAGAATTGAATAGTCCATTACAATATACATCTTTTATTGCCTACAAATAATTTATGCATTTGTAGGAGATTCATTGCTAAATAAATTAATCATCTTTTTTTCTTTGTGGTAATAGTAATTGTGGTAAATTATTCGATTCAAGCTACATCTCAATCTTATGATTTTTTTTTATCGATATTTTGTTTTAAATTTTGAATTAAGTTATTGCATTGGAATGTATCAAAAAATTATATTTGTGAAATTATTGTTTTTTATTTTTATATTTATTTTTTTTTGTGTGCCACAAATTAAAGCTCACTTGATCTTATGGCTTTTATCTTTAATAAAAAAAAGTAGATGGTTGAAAACTATTGTTCGGAATTGTATCTAATAATAATAACATAATTTCTTTAGTTGCAATTAAAATAATTTAACAATAACAAATATAAATTAATCATGGTTTTATGTTAAAAGGTAGCCACTACTTCTAAAAAAAATTAAAATAACAAAACAGAATAACGGTCAATAAAAATTTTAGAATAAAAAAAATGATATTTTAAAATTTTCAAGAATATGTGCACTAAAATATATTACACGTCCAGTGCATGTTAAAGATATCTAATGGTAGATAAGTGAAGGCAATCATTTATCTCTATATGTATGAGATCTTTTGGATGGTTCCAAAAGTAAAGCTACGAGATTTATGTCTAAAGTGGACAATATCATACTTTTGTAGATATAAGTGAAGGTTTCGTTCTAACAAAATTTAAAATGATTATTGGTGGCTTATTCACTAAATTATGCTTGAGTTGATGTTGCTTTTTGCTTTTGAAGATGATTGATTTTGAAAATGATTGTAGAAAAATGAATGATCTATTTCTTGGAGTGAAGATGATGGATGTGCTAGACAGATGATAAATTAATGTTCAAGTACACTTTACCAGTTGCATACAAGTTTTCTTAAGCTAGACACTAGTATAAATCTTAATTTAAGTGTTCTGGTAAGCCCAAGGCTGAACGTAGGGAATCTAGTGTAGACTAACGCAAGATGGTCTACTGGCCTATTTGCAGTGGTTTACTAGTTAAATGTATGCATTGGTTATGTACACTAAACTAACTTAGCAAGCTTGCAAGAGGAAGTAGGAGTTCAAATAAAGAGGAAGAGGATACATGGATGAATGGATCAGGCATTATATGGTATGTGTTGATTCCTTTGTTATAACAACAAGCCTATGTAAGCATGCATATTTCAATAAAACTTCGGAGGTGAGTATGCGGGTCCTCACCACACCTTCCTCCGAATTGACCTGCAGTCTAGTCATCTGCAACATCACCGGTTTCATCTCGAATCTACTTCCATCGAGGGCAGGCCTCATGATTCCCGGAGAGAAATCATAGAGGTTTGGCGATGCATAGTCTCTAATGGGTCTATGGGTTGTAATTCGCCAGAGATTGAGAGTTCTACAAAGAAATAAAAAAAAATTACCGTTAACAAACTATTTTGTCGAAGTCTCCAGCAACGATGCCAAAAACTTGATGCGTTATTTTATTGAAGTGGAAATATGGATGATATGTTGATGGAATTGTGTTGTGCACTCATGTTTCCCCAGTGGAATTCAAGTGTAAATTCCTCTGAGTTTCCTAGTAAGTTCAGGGTCGAACACAGGGACTTGTGAAAATAGATTGCGTTAGTAATTTTGATGAAAACTTTGTAGTAATCGGGAAAATAAATAAAGTGTTTGGTTTATCGATTGCGTTGATTAAAAATAAATAATAAATACGGTGGAGTTTGAAAGGAGTTGGTAAACGGGAAATGCGATGAATATGCGGTGAACGGGTAGAGAAAAATTTCGGCTAACACTCCCTAGAATGCATTCATGCTTGCGATCATGCAATATGCATACAACAGTAAACCACCTCTCGGTGCGAATACCACGACTTCTAAGGCTAGAATGCATGCTATAAGTCTACAGGGTTTTGCACATAAACCTCTATCTCTATTTATGCAATGACAACATGACATTCGAACAAATATGCAACCACATAATATCTTCCCATTCCTAGAATGCATGCGATGCAAGTTGACAAACAGAACTTATCTCTAAGTCCCTATCTCTTGTTTATGTAAGCCTGGTCTTGCTCTTTCCAGTCTAGATTCTAACCTAGCTCTCTTGAGACATTAGGTTCTTTCTGTAGACTCTCTCTTTCGAGTAACTCTAAAGGGTATTTTGCACAGCATAAAACAAGACAATCGCAAGCAATGAACTTCGTAGGTCATATTAGCTCAGTTCTTCTCAACCTATTCAACTAGTTTAGCTACTCATGCGTATTAAGAGAGTGAGTCGATATAGAAATAGAACTTCCATTGAATAGATATGAAGATCAAGTACAAAATAATAATGCAAGTATAGTAAAGAGCATGGTAGCAATTTCTTGCTGCCAGGCGTTTACAGTGTTTCTACTCGTGCTTTACAGATATTCTCGCTCTCGCGAGAGTCGGCCCGCTCTCTGCTCTTATGCCTCAAGGTTCTCTCTAGAGTTGCCCTGGGCGATCTCCAGCGCCACCATTCTTCTCTTGCTCCGCCTTAAAAATGGAAGAAAACTAAGAACAGAAGCAATTGGTTGTAAAGATGGTGAACCCATTATATATATTGTGAACCCCTTTTCTGAAGAATGCACTTGGTATTTATAGGGCATCCATGGTGAAAGGCGGCTTTTCTCTCCCCGTTATATAGATGGGACAACTTTAATTCTTGATTGACGCGCCGAATAATTATCACCGATAAAGCTGAATGTACTTCGTGACCTTTATCAACTGTCATCTTAATTTGGATTCAACTTGTCATTAACTTTCTGTCCCATCGCTCTTAATTGGCCTTTCACCCAGATACGCCCACCATGTTGCACTGACCAAGTTGTGGCGATCCTTCTCAGGCGAATATTTGCAAGCACGATCAAGCAAAGTCTTGCAGTGAAGTTGCGCTCGACCAATGAATTCTTATGATCACAATCTTTGCATTGCATTAACGCATATTCTTCACAAAAATACAAAAATCAATAGTTCTAATGTGCTGAACGCATGCGACCACAATATTATAGAATTTATGCTTAATGGACGCAATTTAACATATTTCATCAATGCAATCCAACATTGTTGAAGAACTTAGCATTATGATAACATGCATTTCTGTCTGTTATCAACGGTCTCTCTTGTTACTTTATAGTAAATTTTTATGCTCATCCTCAAGACACTTTTGCTTGTGTCCCCCCTACTGATGGCATTTGCATGACTCTTTACTCAAACTCCAGAAATGGATATGGTTGCTTTATTTTTTCCCCAATCGGTTTTTCACTACGATTGGCTCATTGGGGTTGAACTCTATAATCTAAAATAAGGGGTTACACTTACAAGAAAATGTTAAGCTAGTTAACAATTTCTGGACTGAGCAATCGTGACTAATAATTACAAGAACAAGACTTGTTTTGTATATTGGTTAAGATGGTCTCATTTTAGTGAAGGGTTATCTGATCACCCTATGGCGGCTTTTACCCTACCTTACTGAAACATCATTACGAACTAGATGTCTCATAGGGTGCATGAAATTATTTTGCTAAATTTGATTGGTTTTTATAACTGGATAATTACTTGAATACTAATATAAATAAATTGTATGTTTCAACGTTAAATATGCCTACCACCGAAAAATTAACAAGCGATAATTACATCATCTGGAAATCGATGATCTAAGATTTTTCCTGGTGGAGGAACGTCCTCTAGTCTCAACCCAATATGTCACTCGAAACGTTCGAGAGGCATATGAGTGTTGGGTATGGGCACATGAAAAGGCTCGAGCGTATATCTTGGTAAGCCTTTCTGAAGTTTTGAACAAGAAGCATGAGCCCATGCTCATTGACCTTGAGATCATGGAGTCCCTGTAGGGAATGTTTGGACAACTGTCTTTTCAGCTTAAGCATGACGCTTTTAAAGTCATCTTTAACGCCCGTATATAAGTGGGGGCATATGTTTGAGAACATGTTCTCAACATGATAGTCCACTTTAACGTGGTTAAGATGAATGAGTCTTTCATTGATGATACCAGTCAGGTTAGCTTCATCTTAGAAACTTTATCTGGAAGTTTCCTACAGTTCCGTAGCAATACTATTATGAATAAGATTGGTTACAACCTGGCCACCTTGCTTAACGAGCTGCAAACTTTCCAATCCTTGATGAAAGTCAAGGAAATGAAGGGTAAGGAAAATGTTGCCTCGTCGTCGAAAAAGTTCTTTAGATGTTTTACCTTTGGAACTAAGTTTGTGTCTTGCTCTTCTGACACCAAAAAGTGGAAGAAGAAGAAAGGTGGAAAGGGGAAAGCTAACCCACCAGCTGCTGACCAGAAGGACAAGAAGGCTAAGGCTGCAAAGGAATTTGTTTCCATCATAACCAAAAGGGACATTGGAAGAGGAATTATCCCAAGTACATGGCAGAAAAGAAGAAGGCCAATCAAGAAAATGTAATTTACTTGTTTTGGAGACTAGTTTAGTGGAGAATGATGATTCGGCCTAGATAATAGATTCAGACACCACTAACCATGTTTATTCTTCAGTCTAGAGAATTAGTTCCTGATGGAAACTGGAGGCTAGGGAGATGACGATGCGTGTAGAAACTGAGCATGTTGTCTCTGCAATGGTAGTAGAAGGACTCTGGCTTACTTTACAAAACAAATTATGTTTTATTGGAAAATGTATGTAGTTTCTGAATTGAAGAGGAATTTAATTTTTGTAAAGTGCTTATTTGAACAAAATTATACTTTATCGTTTAATATAAATAAAGTGTTTATTTACAAAAAATGGTATCAAAATTTATTCTTCTAAGCTGGAAGATAATTTTTATGTGCTAAGACCGTTAGCAACTAAAGCTCTCCTGAATATTGAACTGTTTAAAATTGTGGTCACTCAAAATAAAAGACAGAAAATTTCTCCTAAGTAAAATGCCCATATTTGGCACCTAAGATTAGGACACATAAATCTCAATAGGATTGAGAGACTGGTCAAGAATGGACTTTTAAGTGGGTCAGAAGAAAATTCTTTACCTGTAAGTAAGTTATGCTTTAAAGGCAAAATGACTAAAAGATCTTTTACTAGAAAAGGTCACAGGGCCAAAGAACCCTTCGAACTTGTACATTCTGACCTCTAGGTCCCATGAATATTAAGGCAAGAAGAGGGTTTGATTATTTCATCACTTTTACTTATGATTATTCTAGATATGGGTATGTTTATTTAATGCAACATAAGTCTGAAGCCTTTGAAAAGTTCGAAAAGTATAAAGCTGAAGTTGAGAATGCATTAAATAAAACCATTAAAACATTTCATCTGATCGATGTGGAGAGTATATGGATCTAAAATTCCATGACTATTAGATATAACATAGAATTGTATCTCAACTCTCGGAATCTGGTACACCTCAGTAGAATGGTGTATCAGAAAGGAGAAATCGAACCCTGTTGGACATGGTTTGGTCTATGATGAGTTATGCTTCCTTACCTGACTTGTTTCGGGGTTATGTAGTACAGATTGCAATTTACTTTTTGAACTACATTCCTTCAAAAGTGTTTTATAAACAGCTTTGGAATTGTGGAGTGATCATAAAGGTACTTTACGCCATTTCAAAATATGGGGTTGGCCAGCACATGTGCTTGAGGTAAATCCTAAAAAATTGGAACCTCATTCAAAATTATGCCTATTGGTTGGTTACCCTAAAGGAACGAGAGGTGGTTACTTCTATGATCCTAAAGATAATAAAGTGTTTGTGTTGACAAATGCTACCTTTTTGGAAGCCGCACAATAAGATAGTGTTAAATGAAATTTCCAATGAAGCTATTGAACCTTCAACAAGAGTTGTTGAAGACCCGAACACCTCAACAAGAGTTGCAAACCTGTCTATTCGTTATATGGGTTTAACAAAAACTCTAGTTATCATAGCAGACGAAGATGTTTAAGGATCCAGTGTCTTACAAGAAGGCAGTGAGGGATGTTGACAAAGATGAATGAATCAAAGCTATGGATCTCGAAATAAAGTCTATGTACTTCAATTCAGTTTCAATCTTATAGATCAACCTGATGAGTTTAAACCTATAGGTTTTAAATGGATCTACAAGAGAAAACGAGGTGCTGATGGGAAGGTGCAAACCTTCAAGACTAGACTTATGGCATATATCTAAGTTGAGGGAGTCGACTCTGGGGAGAATTTCTCATCTGTTGCCATATTGAAGTTTATCCGGATACTCCTGTCAATTGTCTCATATTATGACTATGAGATTTGGCAAGTGGATGTCAAGACTATTTTTCTGAATGGGAATTTTGAGGAGACCATTTATATGGAGCAGTCTGAGGGATTCATAACCCAAGGTCAAGAGTAAAAATTTTGCAGGCTTAATCGATTCATATATGGATTGAAACAAGCTTCTCGATCTCGGAATATAAGATTTTATATTGCAATCAAATCTTATGGATTTGGTCAGAATATTGATAAGCCTTGTGTTTACAAGAGAATCATCAACAGTTTAGTAGCTTTTATTGTGTTGTATGTAGACGATATCTTACTCATTGAGAATGATGTAGGTCTACTGACTAAAATTAAAGATTGGCTAGCGACCCAATTCCAAATGAAAGATTTGGGAGAGACGCAATTTATTCTTGGTTTTCAGATCTTTGGAGATCAAAAGAATAAAACGCTAGCCCTGTCTCGGGCATCGTATATTGACAAGATGTTTGTCAAGTTTTTGATGCAGAACTCCAAGAGAGATTTTCTACCTTTCAGGCATGGAATTATTCTGCCTAAGGAATAGTGTCCTAAGACACCTCAAGAGGTTGAGGAAATGGGACGAATCCACTATGCATTGGCTATTGGTAACCTGATGTATGCAATGTTATGTATTAGACCTAAAATTTGCTATGTGGTGGGAATAATCAATATAAATAAGTCTAATACAAGATATGATCATTGGATCACCATTAAGAACATCCTCAAGTATCTTCGGAGAACGAGAGACTACATACTCGTATATAGTTCTAAGGATTTGATCCGTATAGGATACACAGACACTGATTTTCAGACTGATAAGGATTTTAGGAAATCCACTTCAGGATTAGTGTTCAATCTTAATAGAGGGGTAGAGTCTGAAGAAGCACCAAGCAGGGGTGCATTGCTGACTCCAGTACGAAGGCTGAGTATGTAGCTGCTTGTGAAGCTGCTAAGAAAGTTGTGTGGCTTAGAAAATTCCTGATTGCCCTGGAAGTAGTTCCAAACATGTCAAAGCTCATCACACTTTATTTTGATAATATTGGTGTTGTGGCTAATTTTCGAGAACCTAGGAGTCACAAACGCAGGAAGCACATGGAGCGGAAGTATCATCTCATTTGAAAGATTGTGCATCGAAGGGACATGATCGTCATGCAGATAGCTTTGGCGCACAAAGTTGTTGATCCATTTACAAAGACCCTCAAGGCTAAGGTGTTTGAGGTTCTATGGGTCTACGAGACATACCACATTTGGTCTAGAGCAAATGGGATATTTTATACTGGGCGCGTATTATGCCCTAGTTTCTTGTTTTGTGTACTTTTATATTAGTATGACTTTTATGATGTACACCCCACTAGCTTTAGGACAAGTAGGAGATTGTTGGGGTTGATTCCTTAAATCTTGTGGGTCTTGTAGTTTGTAATTGTAATGTACAAACGATTTATTTATTTAATAAAAACTGAGACATTTTATTCGACATTTAGTACCATTAACCCACAAAACTAATAAACTAACATCCGTAGTTATCTTGTTTAGTTTAAACATGTATGTAGAGACAAATGGGTGGATCATATTTCAGTGATAACATAAATGGTTTGTAGTAGATGGATAAAGCTCGATACCTTATCCTGGTGACACTACGAATACGACCCGTTCTGTAGATGTTACAATTGTTGTAAAGTGCTACAAATGATCTGATTTTGATCATTCATGTAGAGACATGTAAGCGGAGGTGTTCTATACAAAAGGGTTTGAATAAGACTAGATCACGAAATGAATATTCTCATTATATAATACCGTTAATAATAGAGACTTACATTTCACTAGGATGACCATGGGTGATATGACCTAAATCCTGAGTGAGTTGTGAACTCTTGCCTTTGAAGGCGGTCTTTTGATTTATATGGGTGAGAATGACTAGATTGCTGGCTCAATAAACCCACCATTTTGGGGAGTCTGATTGGAGAGCTGGGAACACAGCTACACAAGATGAAATTCACTCCTTCCTAATGCTGGGGTAAGTAGATAGATTGTTCCCTTAAGAACTGATTTCGGAGTTTGAACAATATGGCACCACCCATTCTCTTGGTGTGAGAGGGGTTTGGTCATAGTTGGATTATGACGTATTGTTCATTAGAGAGATCAATGGTACTTAAGGAGTTAGATATAACTACATGGGCAAAAGGATAATTTTGGCCTAGTTGTACTTACGAGCCATTTGTGAAGATCATCGCACTGTTGACTGGTTATATCCAATGGGCACAGAAATATATTTGTAGTGCAAAGAGTGCAGTTGTCAGTATTTAGTGGAGTGACCGACAGTTAATGGAAGTTGGGTAATTTAATTAAAGGAGTTTAATTAATTATCCAAGTACCATCAAAGCTTCAATCTACAGGTCCATAAGGACCCATCTGTAGCTCAATAGGGATTATTGAGAATTAATTTTGGATTAATTTGAATTGTTCAAATTAATTGAGAAAATTAATTATATGTGATATAATTAATATAATGTATGTGATCTATTATAATATAAAGTTTATTTTGAGAGGAATTAAATATTTGAATATCATTCAAATACTAATTATATGGATTGGATTCATATAAGGATGAATGGATCAGGTGTTAGATGTTATATGTTGATTTCTTAATTATAACAACAAGTTAGAAATGGAAGTGGAAAAATCCCAAATTTTCCATTTCCAGTTTTCTTCTATTTTTCTTTTAATTTGTAATTTCTCAAAGTAAAACATAATTTCAGTTTCAATAATTAAAATTAAAATTGTATTTAATTTTACAAAAATTAATTTAAAATTATTTTTTCTAATAAAATTAATAATTAATAATTAATTAATTTAATATCAAATATTAAATTAATTTAACACTAATTCCACTATCATGAATCCCTATTCATTAATTTAATATTTAAATCATATTTAAATATTAATCGATTTTCTAATTTCGTTTAATTCCAAAATTAAACGTGTAATTATATCTCATATAATTACTATTCCTTTAGTTCTAATTCGAACGTTTCAAATCAACTTATCACGCTACTCCAAGGTTAATCCATTGACGAGCTAGTAGAGGGACCTCGTGGACCTACAGATCATGAGCTCCAATGATCCGAGATTAATTGGCTAAACTCTTTACACCAAATTAACCCCCATTGTTAACTACTGGGTCCCTCCATACTAAAACCCATAGTTGCACTCCCCTCTTTGTAGATATATTATGTCCACTCGATATAACCATGATTAGTAAGTTAACCCTTCACAGGTTGTTCGTAATAACAGCTGGGCCAAAAGTCTATTTTACCCTCGAGATTATCTCTTGTCCCTTAAATCCCACTGATCCTTTAATGAACAATTGGTTTGTGATCCAATCAACAAACCAAGTCCCTCTCGGACCAATGAGAGGGTGGGACCCTTTTGTTCAAGACCCGGAGTTAGCACTTAAGAGAACAACCTCTCTTCTATTCCTGAAAGCGTGTAGGAATGAATTCCATCTTGCACCTTATGTCCCCAGCTATCTACCTGGTCTTACCCCTAAAATGGAGATTTATTGAGCCGGTGCTGTAGAGCCAACCCTCACCTATGCAAATCTAAGGATAATCCCGTATAAATAGGAGTTCATTGTTAGTTTAGGATTAAGGTCAAGTTACCTAGGTCATCGCTTTAAAATAGTCAGTCTTAAATAGTAAACAGTATTAGAAGTAAGAGTGATTGATTTCATGGTCCGATCTTGTACAAACCCATTGCATAGGATGCCCCACTCCTCATGTTATAACATATACGAATTAGGAACACATCGTTTATAACACTTTACGACTTCTTGTAACAACTACAGAGTGGACCGCATCCAATAGTATTACCAGAACAAGGCACCCAATCTCATTCATATACTATAGATCATTTTGATTATTTACTCGAACCTGATCCACTTTTATATCTCCATATATAGTTCAAGTACTCATGTAATAATCATGAGTCTTTTTAGTTTATTGGATTTATTTCTCAAACGAAATAAACAATATGATTTCAATAACAACTTATTGAATTTTCAGAAAAAAGTTTTATTGTTTACAAACCACGAGTTTTAATACATAAAAGCCAATACTACCATGCATCGAATTAGCTAGATGCATGTTTCTTGCATTGGCTTTGTTTACAACACTTAGTATATTCTCTTGATTCTTGCATTAAAGTTTGTTAGTGATACAATTTCTACTTAAATGGTACTTTTGCATGAGTTTATCACATATATGCAATTCCATGCGTTTTTCCTTTATTATGAATGCGTTTACATCACTTTAATACTAATTATTCCAACTTTGAGAGAACTTACATGTTATCAATTGACATAATCAAGAAAAGTTAAAAAAGACATTTTGTTCCATTAAAAACAATCAAATTGAGGAACAATGAACAAAAGGAAGCGCTATTAAGAGACGTTTGAGGCAATGAGTGAAGTTATGAAGTTTGAGAAGTTGTGAACTCTTAGGACCTTCAATCTAAGACCTTAATATATAAGGTATAAAATTGATGATTTTTAGTCATGGAGCCGACAAACTACTTACGTCAAACAAAAAGTGAAATTAACCATGTTCTCAACTATGGAGTTCTAATAGATTCACGATAAATTTACTAGAAAAGAGAAAATAAGTGAAGAAAAATCTCTTAAAAGACTCATGCGACACTCGTTCTCGACGTAAAGTCCATGACCTCAAGCATTGAATTTATTACCTTTGAAATTGTGTAGAACTTAAATAAGGACTATTTTCTCTCTTAATTTACTTCCAGTTAATTAGAAGTATGAGTAGAGATAAATTAAATCATATATTCACCTCCAAATGTCTAATTCTCTGGATAAAATGAAGTAGAAAAATTATTTTCTAATCCAGTGACGATACTAGAACTCAATCACTATATTAAAACTTGACATCGCACACTTGCGATTTTGCATAACGTAAAAATCATGGGCATAAGTTTTTGGTGTCGCCAAACAACCCCTTAACATGGTTGTAGTGTTGTAGAGGATTTTTTTTCTCATTTTTTCCTTTTGAGTATATAATTATTAAGACTGGAATCGAAATAAAATATTTATTGGTATTTTATTCACTAAATTATGCTTGAATTGACGCAGTTGAGAAGAGTTGAAAAAAAAAGTAATTTCGTTCTATTAAAAAGCCAAAATTGAAGAACAACAAAAGGAAACATTGTCTTTTAACGGTTGCATTGTTGTAAAGGATTTTTCTATTTTCTTTGAGTATAAAATTAAAAAGTCAAGACTGAAATAATCAAAACGATTATTGGTGTCTTATTCACTAAATTGTACTTGAATCGACACAACAAAGGTTAAAAAAAGGCATTTCGTTATATTAAAAAAGAAAGAAGCAACAACTTTAATTGTTGCAGTGTTAATGAGGAGTTTTTTTTAAGTATATAATTAAAAGGTCAGGATCGAAACATTTAAAATTACCATTAGTATCTTATTCGCTAAATAGAGATGTTTAAAACGGCTGAAACTCATCATAAGAAAAGGAAAATTTCTCCAAATGCCTATATTTGGCACTTAAGACTATGTCACATTAATCTCAATGGGATTGGGAGATTGGTTAAGAGTGGACATCGAAACTAGTTAGAAGATAGTTCTTTACCGTCATGTGAATCTTGTCTTGAGGGTAAGATGACCAAAAGATCTTTTGCTAGAAAAGGTCTTAGAGCCAAAGAATCCTTATAGCTGGTACATGATGCATTATTTTATGATGTGGAATTGTGGATGAAATGCGATGGTGAAAAATTCATTGAGCACTCAAGTTTTCTCAGTGGAATCCAAGTGTAAACCCCACTGAGCTCCTGGTAAGTCCAGGGTCGAACTCAGGGACTTGTGAAAATAGGTTGCGATGGTAATTTTTAGAAAATTTTGCGGTAACCGGTAACTCAATTAATTGTTGGTTTTTTGTTGATTGTGGTAATGAAAAATAAACAAATGCGGTGGATTTAAGAAAACTCTAATTGTGTGATAGATGCATTGAGTATGCGGATGAACGGGTTGAGAAGGTCTTTAGCTAGCGTTTCTTGGGAATGCGTCAGATTATGCATCATGCTACAACCATGTACAGCAAGTCATTTTCCAATGCAAATGCGATGCTCCTAAGTCTAGGACGCATGTGTTGAATGCAAAAGTGTCTATAGAGCTTATTTCTAAGTCTCTACTCTTGTCCTATGCGATGATGTAAGATGCATAAAGGCAAGGTGACCGCACATAATCATATCCTATCTCTAGGATGCATGTGATGCGTTACTAGCAAACAGTGCTTATTTCTAAGCTTCTATCTCTTGATTATGAGTTCTAATCTGACTCTCCCGAGACTAGATTCTAACCTGAATTTCCCAAGCCTAGATCCTATCCTTAGACTACCCTGCCGAGTATCTCTAATGGACGAATGAAGCATACATAATATAAGATAATCGCATAGAATGAAGATTCTCAGTTGTGCTAGCTAAATGTTTCTCAACCCATTCAACAGATTTAGCTACTCATGTGTAAATAACAGAGAGTGAATAGATATGGAGAAGTAAATTCCATTTTTATAAATGAGTTTGAGTATAAAATAACAATGGAAGTTAAAGGTAGAGAGCTTGGTAGCAATCCCTTGTTGCCAAAGTTTTCACATTGGCAACTCTATTCGGTTCAAAAGATATTCCTGCTTCCGCAGGAATCGGCCCTCTCTCTGATCTAGAAGTTTCCGGTGCTCTTCCAAGCTTACCGGAACGATCTGTCGGCATAATCTCCTTCTCTCGCGTCCGCCTTAAAATGAAAAAAAAATCTAAGAACAAGGCTAAACTATGAACAGAGCTTATGAACTCGTGAGATGGTGAACCTTTTTTCTGAAGGATGCCTCTGGTATTTATAGAGCTTCGGGGTGAAGGTGGCTTTTCATTATGATTGCTCAGATGGGATGGCTTTAATTCCCTGACTGATGCGCTGAATATTTGTCACCGAAAATCTGAATGTACTTGTTATCGTTAGCGGCTGTCAGCTTAATTCAGATTCGACCGTCATCAGCTTTCTGTCCCATCGCAATTAATTATACCTTTTACCCAGATGCGCCCACCAAGTTGCGGTAATCCTTCTTGAGCAAATGTTTGCGAACACAATCACCGAAAAGCCTTGCAGTAATGCTGCGCTCGGCCAATGATTTCTTATGATCGCAATTTCTGCCTTGCGTCAATGCATATTCTACATAAAAATACAAAAATAAACTGTTCCTATGCGATGAACGCATGCGACCGCAATGTAATAAACTTAATGTTTTTTGGACGCAATCTAACACATTTTATCAACACAAGCCAACATTCTTTAAGAACTTAGCACTATGATAACGTGCATTTCTTCTCTTTATCAGTACATTCAAACCTTTGTGGTCCGATGAATGTTAAAGCAAGAGGAGAGTATGAATATTTCATTAGCTTCTTCGATGATTATTCAAGGTATGACTACATTTACCTAATACATCATAAGTTTGGTACACTTGAAAAGTTCAAAGAAAATAAGGCAGAGGTTAAGAACCAATTAGGTAAAAAGATTAAAACACTTCGATAAGATCGAGGTGGTGAGTACATGGACTTAAAATTCCAGGACTATTTGATAGAACACAGAATTCAGTCACAACGCACAGCATTTGGCACACCTCAACAAAATGGTGTTGCAGAAAGGAGAAATAGAACCCTGTTGGACATGGTTCATTTTATGATGAGTTATGCTCAGTTTTCAAGTTTATTTTGGAGTTATATATTGAACATGATGTTGGGAATGTCCTAGAACTTATAGTTCGTAAATTTTGTGTTAAAGATTCTATTTATCAATAAAATATTATTGCGTGTCTTATTTAATAAAGTCGTTGATTTTGCATTCTATTATGGAAATCCAATAAACATATCCATGGCTATAATATGAATACTTTAACTTTATGTGGTGACATAAACAGGATCAAGTTAATAGTATATAGCTTAAATGTTCTATAAGTATATGAATGAAATTGGGTAGAAATTGGGTATCTCATCCTGGTAACACTATTGGATGTGACCCATTTTGTATAGGTAATAAAAATGATGTGATCCACAGTTCATTCATATAGAGACATGTGAGTGGAGGCATCTTATGCAATGAGTTTACATATAGACTGGACCACGAAATAGTTACTTTTCTTTATAATGACCGTTTACTGATAAAACTAACTATTTCATACTTAAGTAACCTAGGATAACTCGATCTTAATCTTAAGCGAGCTATGAACTCCTGTTTATTCGGGATTATCTTTTGATCTGCATAGGTGAGAGTAGTCTAACAGCACTGCTCAATAAGCCTTCCATTTTTGGGATAAGACCAGATGGATAGCTGGGGACATAGCCCTGCAAGATGGAATTCACTCCTACCCGTTTTAGGGTTAGCAGATAGGTTGTTCTCTTAAGTGCTGATTCCAGGTTTTGAACAATTGGGGCCTCGCCTTCTCATGATAGAGAAGAACATGATTCATAAGTAGTATTATGAATCAAAATTGCTCATTAGAGGGTCAGTGGGAACTTAAGGAACAAGATGAATTTACAGGGGTAAAACGGTAATTTTGACCCAACTATAATTACGAACAACCTGTGAAGGATTGACTTACTATATCTACGGTGAGGAGAGTGCAACTATCGAGCTATAGTGGTATGTCTTGATAGTTAACGAATAGTAATTAATTCGATTAAGGAGTTTTAACGAATTAATTACAGATCGTTGGAGCTCATGATCTGTAGGTCCATTAGGTCCCTCCACTAGCTCATTAAATTGGAATAACAAATTGAGTATTGATGTATGAAATTATGGTTATGAATTTGAAATGTTCAAATTCATTTTTAGGATTTTCGATTAATTATATTTGATACAATTATAAACGTTTAATTTAATTGAAATTAAACGAAATTAGAAAATCAATTAATATTTAAATTATGATTTAAATATAAAATTGATTTATTGGTGATATTGATATTTTATTAATTTAATATTTAAATATTAAATTAATATTATTTTAATTAAAAATCAATTAAAATTAGTTTTATTTAATTAATTTAATAAAACTAAATTAAAAAAATAAATAAAATTGAAAATGAAAATGAAAATGATTTTTGAAATCATTTTTTAATTAATCGATTTTTCCAATTTTTGGGAAAAATCCACTAATCTTATTTGATGGATTATCACCAAATTCCATTTCTTTGAATAATGATCTTCAAGCTAGAGCTGCCCTTCATGCAACCTTATATAATTGCATGAATTCTACCTATATATAAAAGCTCCATGCATGAAGATAAATAAGCATTCTGAGTTATATGTTCTAAAGTGATAACCTAAAAACCCTACACTTGTTCTTCATCAATTCAACTTGATTTAGTGTTTCCACAACATTCCAGCTTGAGCATAGTCGAGAAAATCTCAGTGGTAGTCCTCTCGGTGTTTCAAGCTCTATCTTGGTTGATCTCAACCGAATTTGTGAAGGATATCTTCAAAGGTAATATGTGTTTCAAACCCTCTTTTGAATATTATATGAACAACATGCTTAAAACTCAAATTAAATGTAGTTTAAGTGCTTATTGATTCTGTAGTCTTCCGTTGCATGATATATCATTCTTTCACATGGTTCCATCGAAAAGTGTTTCAGAAATACCTTACGAGTCATGGAGAGGACGTAAAGGTAGTTTACATCACTTCAAGTTTTGGGGATGGCCAGCACATGTGTTGGTGCAAAATCTAAAGAAGTTGGAACGTCGTTCAAATGTATGCCTATTTGTAGGCTATCCCAAAGAGAAAAAAAGTGGTTTCTTTTATGATCCTCAAGAAAATAAAGTATATGTGTCGACAAATACAACATTTCTAGAGGAAGACCACATTACAAATCATCAACCTCGCAGTAAGCTAGTATTAAATGAGATAACTAAAGAAACTACAGGTAGATCAACAAGAGTTGTTGATCGAGTAGGTCTTTCAACAAGAGTTGTTGATGGTCTGGTACTTCACATCCTTCTCAAGAGTTGAGAATGTCTCGACGTAATGGGAGGGTTTTTCAATAGCCTGCCTCGTACATGGGATTAACTGAAACTCAGATCGTCATACCTGTTGATGGCTTAGAGGATCCATTGACTTCTAAACAAGCAATAGTTGATGTGGATAAAGTAGCTGGTTCTATATGTTGATAACATTCTGCTAATTGGGAATGAAGTAAAATTTCTAGCTGACATTAAGACATGGCTAGCCATGCAATTCCAAATGAAGGATTTGGGAGAAGCACAGTATTTTCATGTGATCCAAATTATTCGGAACCGAAAGAACAGAACGATAGCCTTGTCTCAGGCATGTTATATAGACAAGATGTTGTCTTGATATAAAATGCGAAATTCTAAGAAAGATATGTTGCCTTTCAGGCATGGAATTCATTTGTCTAAGGAACAGTGTCCTAAGACACCTCAAGTGGTTGAGGTTATGAGACGAATTCCATATGCATCAGCAGTAGAAGTTTAATGTATGCCATGTTGTGTACTCATTCTGACATATGCTATGCAATTGAAATTATCGGCAGATATCAGTCCAATCTTGGATATGATCATTGGACTGTCGTTAAAAACATCCTAAGTATCTTTAGAGAACGAGAGACTATATGCTCGTGTATGGTGCTAAGGATCTGATCCTTACTAGATACACTGATTCTCTTTCAGACCGATATAGATTCTTAGAAATCTACTTTGAGGTCAGTATTCACTCTGTCTGGAGAAGCTATAGTGTTGAGGAGTATCAAGCAAAATTGTACTATTGACTCCACCATAAAAGCTGAGTATTTACATCGAGGAGACGTGATTGTCACGTAGATTGCCTCTGAAGACAACTTGGCTGATCCATTTACAAAGGCCCTCTCGACTAAAGTGTTTGAGAGTCACCTAGTGGGATTAGAATTGCAGACTACGAAATAGAAAAACCTAGGGCAAGTGGGAGAAGTACTGGGTATCGGATGCCCTAGTTTATTGTATTTATTCTCTCATTACTCAACATTGTAAATATATTTGTATATATATGTAAAATCCACTAGAGTCTTAGTCCAAGTGGGAGTTTGTTAGGTTGTATTTCCTAAAACTCGCAGTTTGTAATGTTAAACATATTCTATTATCAATAAAGATGTTATTAACGTTTATTTAATAAAACTATTATTGAATATATGAATTGCACTTGTAAAACTAAATCCAATAAACTAAAGATCCATGACTATTATATGAATACATGAACTTTATATGGAGACATAAAAGTGGATCAACTTCAGTAAATAGTTAAAATGGCCTATAGTATACGAATAAGGCAGGGTACCTTATTCTAGTAACACTAGAGGATGCGGCCCACTCTGTAGCTATTACAATTTGTTGTAAAGTGCTACAAACGAAATGATCCCGATTCGTTCATGTATTGACATCAGGAGTGAGGGTGTCCTATGCAATGAGTTTGCATAAGATCAGACAGATAATCTAGTCATTCTTACTTTATAATGTTGTTTACTGTTTAAGACTGAATATTTCAAAGCGATGACCAAGGTAACTTGACCTTAATCCTGAGCTAACTATGAACTCCTATTAATTTAGGATTATCCTTAGATTTTCATGAATGAGGGTTTGCTCAGTAGCGCCTACTCAAGAATCCTCTCATTTCAGGGTATGATTGGGTGGATAGTTAAGGACAATGGGTGTAAGACTGAATTCACTCCTACCTGCTTTTAGGGATAGTAGAAAGTTTATTCCCTTGACTGCTAACTCTAGGTCTTGAACAAGAGGCCCCAACCTCTCATTGGTCCAAGAGGGACTCGGTTTAATGATTGGATCACAAACCAATTGTTCATTATAGGATCAACGGGACTTAAAGAGCAAGATGTAAGCTCAGGGGTAAAACAACTTTTGATCCAACCGTTATTATGAACAACCTATAAAAGGTTAACTCACTAATCATGGTTATATCGAGTGGACATAATATATCTACGGTGAAGGGAGTGCAACTACTAGAATTTAGTGGAGTAACTCGGTAGTTACGAATGGTGGTTAATTAGGTTAAAGAGTTTAGTCGGTTAATCACGGATCGTTGCAGTCCATAATCTGTAGGTTCATGAGGTCTCCATACTAGCTCATATCGAACTAAACCTTAGAATAGTGTGATGATCGAATTTGAAGTGTTGAAATTTGATTTTTGGAGCAAAATGTTAAATATATACGATATATTTAACCTAATGTTTAATTGTGAATTAAACATAAAAAGAGAGAAAATAAGAGATATATAAATAAGATTTAAATATCAAGATTATGAATAGGGATTCATATAAATTGGGATAAGTGTTGGATTTAATATTAAATTAAATTAATTAAATTGTTTAATTAATTATTTAATATTAATTTATTTTTTAAAATTGANTAATTAATTATTTAATATTAATTTATTTTTTAAAATTGATTATTAGAATTAATTTTGAAATTAAATAGATTTGGTCAAAATTGGATTATAAGTCAATTTGTTGGCTAGGTAAAAAATGTAATTGAAGTCAAATTGTTGATTTTTTATTTTTGGAAGTCATAAAGTCAAATTTGTTGACTTTGGACTTTGAGAGTCAAACTTTGACTAAGTTAGTGGAAAGATTCAACATTTGTGAGTGAGAAATGCCAACTTTTGCATGACTAAGTATTGTCTTCATTTGAAGACACTTGTCCCACTAAATCCCACATTTTGAGTTAGTGAAATTTTGAGTGTCAAATTCTTATCAAACTCAAAGTTGCATGTCTGAATGTAATGATCTTTAAAAGAAGTGTTTCATGTTTTTGAAGACTTCTTGGCCATAGTGGGTTTAGATGAGATTATGTTATAATCTCATCCCTTTTTTCTCTCAAAGCTTTAGCTTTTTTCCTCTCCAAATTAGTCATTCACCGGATACCACCATCCCGTTCTAAGGCCAGAGAATAGACGGGAAGAATCTTTTGGTGGTCTACGAACCGTTCGTGAGAAGATTGAAGCTGATTTGGAGAAGATTCAAAGACTACAAAGGTTGTGTTCTTTTCCCTTTTACTTGTTTGATTCCTTGGATGCTTATCTTTATAATTAATCTAATTAGAGTACTTTAGATTCGTTTTTCTTCCGCTGTGCATGTGTTCTTCTATAAAAAACCAGCCACAATACTAAATTCGACATCCAATTGCATAGGCTCCCGCTACTCTCCCAGTCTTGTATCACTCTCCCTTGAAAGCGAGTAGGAGTGAATTTCTTCTTGCACCCTATGTCTCCAACTATCTACCCGATCTTACCCAAAAAATGTGAGGTTTATTGAGCCGACGCTGTTGAGTCAACCCTCACCTATGCAAATCTAAGGATAATCCCGAATAAACAGGAGTTCATAGTTAGTTCAGGATTAAGGTTAAGTTACCTAGGTCATCGCACAGTCAGTCTTAAATAGTAAACAACATTATAAAGTAAGGATGACTTTATTTCTTGGTCTGATCTTATGCAAACTCATTGCACATGACGTCCCCACTCTGCATTTCACCACATGAACGACAATTAGGATCACTTCGTTTGTAGCACTTTACAACTCTTTGTAACAACTACATAGGGGGTCGCATCCGATAGTGTTACTAGAATAAGACACCCAACCTTATTCATATACTATAGACCATTTTGGCTATTTACTCAAACTTGATCCATCTTTATGCCTCCACATAAAGTTCAAATATTCATAAATAGTCATGGATCTTAGTTTGTTGGATTTAGTCTTTACAAATGCAATTTACAAAATTCAATAACAACTTTATTGAATAAATGTCGAATGTTTAACATTACAAACTGCGAGTTTTAAGACAGTCAACCCAACACAGTTTTCCTGAATTGAGGTGTGATAATTATAGATGAGAGCTTTTAGTTGTATGCTTTGATTAGGATGACCAATGATTTCCTCTTAATGCAGGTAGCACATTGAGATTGAGATAGGATAACTTATTCCTGGATTGAGTTTCTTTTCTGAGTCCTTTTTTGAATCCTCTGAATTGAGAACCATTAATTGAAAGAAAACTTGACTTGATGATTGTCACTGGTAAGATAGTTGTCTGGCATGATAATTTGTAATGCTATACTAGGAAGAAAAAGGGATTAAATTTGTAATGAATTTTTCTCTCTTAAAAAGAAAAATAAAGGAAAAATATAGAGAGAGAAAATGAGAGATTTTTATTTTTAGAACTTGTTTGTGTGAGCATGGCTAGGGGTAAAAAGAGTTACATCTTCTGTGATCAGTTAGGACACTTGCGAGAAAAGAGTGAGTATGAGATTCTGTAGTGGAAGCGTGAAAGCTAGTGCTCTCAGATAAGAAAAATGCAAGTTGTTTCTTTCTTTCTTGGCACTTTAGAGTTTTGTTGCAGGATCCTTAGTTGATGTATTACATTTTTTTACTGTTTCTGAATACTTGATGATTAGTGTCCAAGCTAAAGTAAGGGGAAAACTGGAAAAGCTCATCCAAGTCTTTTTGAGTTTTTTTTTTTTTTTTAAAAAAAAAAAAAATGTGCCTACACACATACACAAAGGATAAAAAGATTTGGCCTCAGAAATTCTTAATGATACGATGCGTATGAATATCTCTAAGGATTGGGTCTGATGCATTTAGAAGTTAAGAAGGAGTCATAGTTTGCATATTTGAGGTTCTTTTTGTTCATTGCTTGAAGTATATATTTTTCTATATTTATGTTTGCTCGGTACTAGAAAATTTCTAAGTTTGTGGAGGTGAAAAGCAGTCGAAAAGTGCTTTATTTTAATCCTAATTTGGGAATTTTTATGGTTAAAAGTTGTATTTAACACGTTAATATGAAGTCATTGTAGGAATATTTAGTTGTGGGGCGAATTGTGCAGAATATGGTCAAAGTTGGGTGAAAAAAAATCCAATTATAAAGATTTGTGGGCCAATTGTGCAATTGAAGGGGAAAAAAGGCCAAAAATGGGTGAGAGTGGATGTTGTAGTGCTCTGAGGCATGTCCCACGGTGCAAAAATCCGAGAGGGTGAATAAATATGGTGCCATGGCGCTTGAAAGAGTGGAAATGAAAAATTGTGTAGCGGTGTGGTGCTGCCCTTCAGCACCACAACGTTATGAGTGCGAGACACGGGAGAGAGCGTCGTGACGCTACCCTTTAGTGTTGCGGCGCTGCTTCAATTCCAAACTCTTTTAAATCTTGATTTATTCATAAATTTTGAGGGAGGATTAGACATAGAGGAGGTGTTGATTGATCATAATTCTTGAGGAATAAAGGGAGACAAAGCGAGAGCTGGCGATTGGGAGCTCGAGGTCGAAGGATGAAAGCGGATTGATTAATCCACATGGCGTCAGTATCATTTGTGAATGTTCCTTCCCTTGTCTTCCAATTTTCTATAAAAATGGTTGTTGTAATGTTCTTCTTTATTAATCCAAACATGAGTAGCTAAGTTAATTACTTATAATGTTGAGGAGATTTTGAACATTTATTGACAATGTATTGATTTTGGGATTGAATTCACTTTAGTTGCATCTCAATTTCTCTATGGTTTATAAATAAGTTGATTGATCATTGATTAATTTTTTTAGCTTGCTCTCTACTCGAAAAGAAGGAATTATTGCTGGAAGAGGGATTTGAATTTTGATTAATTTATGCATGTGAGTGATGAATTGGTTGAGAGAACTATAATTGGATGCTCATAATGTTGTGTTTTTTTTCTTAATTGCATACGAATGAGTTAGGAATTAAACGTTATGATGGATTGAGCTCGAGAGAAGAAATCCTAAATGTTGAGTCTTAGGTTCATGCAAATATAGTTTTTTTCCTCCTCTTATTGATACTAGATAAACACGTCAAAATTGAATAAACATCCTAGGTTGTGTGCCTATGATATCTATTAGTTGTTGGGATTGGTGTCCTAAATCTATTGTATTCTCGTAGTTTGTAAACATTGTATAAACAAATTGTTATTTTATGAGCACATACTCAATCCAATAAACTAAGATCTCAGGTTATTTTATGTAATTTAAATAAGTATATAGAGACATACAAATGGATCTTGTTTAAATAATAAACTAAATGGTCTATAGTAGATGGATAAGGCTGGGTATCTTATCTTAGTTACACTACAAATACGGTCTGCTTTGTAGATATTATAAATGTTGTAAAGTGCTACAAATGATTTAATCCTGGGGGTATCTTACACAAAGAGTTTGTATAAGACAAGACCACGAAATGATTAGTCTTATTATATAACATCGCTAATAGATAAAGACCTACATTTCACTAGGATGACCATAAGTGACATGACCTAAATCCTAAGTGAGTTGTGAACTCCTGTCTATGAAAGCAGTCCTTTGATTTGTATGGATGGAAGTGGTCAGATTATCAACTCAATATGCCTATCATTTTGGGGATTCATCTGATTGGGAGACTAAGAACACAGCTACACAAGACGAAATTCACTCCTTCCTTGATGTCGAGATAAGTAGATAAATTACTCTCTTAAGGGTTGATTCTGGAGCTTGAACAATGTGGCCACACCCTATCTTGGCCCGAGAGTGACTTGATCATAGTTGGGCTATAATTTATTGTTCATTAGAGGGATCAGTGGTACTTAAGGAGTTAGATGTAACTATAGGGGCAAATGGTAATTTTGGCTCAGTTGTACTTACGAGTAATTTGTGAAGTGTCATCGCACTGTTGATTGGTTATATCCAATGGACGTAGAAACATGTCTGTAATGCGAAGAGTGCAACTGTTGGTCTTTAGTGGAATGACTGACAGTTAATGGATGTTGGGTAATTTAATTAAAGAAATCAATTAATTATTCAAGTATCATTGGAGCTTCAATCTACAGATCCATGAGGTCCCTTCTGTAGCTCAACGGAGATTTATTGAGAATTAAGTTTTTGGACTAATTTGAATTGTTCAAATTAATTAAGGGAATTAATTATATGTGATATAATTAATATAAAGTATTTTAAGAGGAACTAAATATTTGAATATGATTCAAATATTAGTTATATGGATGAGATTCATGTAATTGAATTTAGTATAAATATGATTTATATTAAATGTCATGTAATGATGAGAGAAAACGAAATTATAGGTTATGTGTTATATTTGATATAACATATAGTATGTTTATATAATAAGGTAGTTATATATATATTATTAATTAAATCAAAATTATTATACATCTAGACATGTTATCTTTGGTGAATCATCCTTTCCTTTTACTGAAACTACTTCCATATTTTTAAATTTTCGAACTTGAAATTCTTAAAATTCTACATCTATCTATCAATTTCCTTACACTCTTTTTTTTTTAACTCTTTAAGCCTACAAATGCCACGATCAAGTGTTACTAAATCACAGCTACCCACTAGTCTATCCTCACTGGTTCATCACACTGAAGGCACTATGGACAATAATACTAATTCCATTGCACAAATAATGATACTAGTCCAACTATTGGTAATGATTGTATGGAAACGGTAAGACCGTCAGAACGACGAATAGCAAGCAGCTAAGGTACGGCGATGAAACAAAGAACAAAAACCTGCAAAATAGAAACTCGTTATATGCTAAGTCGCAGAGCTAACTCTCTTTAAGATATTTTGCGGCTTTGTCCAAGTGTGCAATCAGGTCTAGAATATTGCCACGTCATCCCCAGGATAAAAAAGCTAAAGAAACTCGATCGAAAATACACCGTTACTGATTGGAACACACACCCTTTCTAACCCACTGCTCGGTAAATGAAAAATGGAAGAGTGGGAGAGGAAAGGAGAACATTCGAATGGGAGTGAATTAAAAACTTTGTGTAAATGAACTACTGAAGGCCACGCATTTTATGGCCTTCAGCGTGGAATGGTAGAGAGCGAAAGAGGTGGAGAGCCTCAGAACGTGCAAGGCTCGCGCGGACGACTCGCTACAAGGGAGGACTTTTCTTTTTTTTTTTGTTTTTTTTTGTTTTGGGTTTTAAAATAATAAATAAAAATAATAATATTTTTATTAAAAATAATAATCACACACATGCACGCCTCGCCTCACCACGTCCGATCGGACGGATGGCGGCGACGTGCGTATGGGACGTCCATCGAACCTACATTGGTCTATCTTTTCACTTCCTCCAAAACATGGGTACTCCTTGTGGCCCAAACCCAAAGCTCAAGATTGGAGTACATAATGGAGGCTTCCAAATCAAAATTTTTCAATTTGGGATTCTCCAACCAAAGGTTGGTTCTCTCTTATTTTTGAAAATTAAATTTTCACCCAACAATCCCCCACTTGGAAATTTAATCAAAAAGAGAAAAGAAAAAAAACATCGAGCAGTTTCAATCTATACAACAGCATAAGCAAAGGTGTATTACAACTTGAACCTTTACGTAGTGTAGATGATTCAAAATATACTAGAGTAACCCTTGGTTTTGAACTCTATCTCTAAGAGCATCTCATGTAGAGTGTCATTAGGGTGTAGTACGAAAGCCTGTGCTTCAAGGCCTAGCACGTGTATCTCGATTTAGTGAACGCTCTTGGGAGTTTGCCTAAAAATTCTATAGGAAGCGACCTTCACTTCCCCATTCACATAGGTGAGTCTATCAAGAGTACTCCTGTAGCTAGGTACCCCACTTTTCATCAAGTATAAATCTCATTAAGAACTAAGTTCAACCTTTCTTATACTTCAGGATACCATGCTTAGACTATAAGTCATAGGAATGGAACTCTGTGTTTAGTTTAGCATGATTCACTATATATCACTCAGTTATTACCCATTGAACCTGTTTATTGGGATCTCTAGTCTACAAGTTGGATTTTTCTCACTGTGATTCATCTTTTTATAGGCATGAGTCCCATCCTTTTTGAGGTTCTGAAAACCTTTTCTCTAGCCAGTTCTTTCTTCAAAGGATCTGCCAAATTTTCATTAGTCCATATATGATCTACTCTAACTGCACCAGTAGTGAGAAACTCTCTAATGGTATTGTGCTTACGATGTATTTATCGTCTCTTTCCATTGTAGTAACGATTCAGAACTTTTTCGATTGTTGCAGTACTATTGCAATGGATCAATATAGCTGGTATCGGTTTTTTCCATAAAGGAATCTCTGATAACAGACTTCTAAGCCAACTTACTTTTTCATTAGCTGTCGCTAGTGCTATCATTTCTGACTCCATTGTAGATTAGGCTAAAATAGTCTGTTTCTTGGACTTCCAAGAGACAGCTCTGCCTGCTATATTGAAGATATAGCCACTTGTAGCCTTTGAATCTCCGAAGAAGAATTCCAGTCAGCATCGTTGAACCCTTCTAGAACAGCTGGAAACTTTTGATAATGTAATCCTAGGTTTTTAGTTTTCTTCAAGTATCTCATTACCCTTTCTATAGCATTCTAATGCTCGTTACTAAGTCTGCTTGTAAACCTACAAAGTAATCCTACAACATAAACTATGTCAGACCTAGTGCAGTCAGCAGTGTATCTAAGACTGCCTACGATACTCGCATACTCAGATTGATTAACACTGTCACTAGTGTTTTTGAACAACTTGACACCAGGGTCATAAGAAGTACAGACTGGTTTACAATCAAAGTAATTATATTTCTTTAGAATCTTTTCTATATAGTGAGATTGATCCAAAGCAATTCCCTTTTCAGACATTTTCACTTTTATGCCTAAGATTACACTACCATCTCCTAAGTCTTTCATGTTAAAGTTTACACTCAATATTGATTTCACATCATTTATGACGAGCAAGTTCAAACCAAAGATCAATAAATCATCTACATATAGACACAAGATAGTGCATAGATTATTTTCAAACTTACAATAGATGCATTTGTCACTTTCGCTAACCTTGAAACCTTTAGATAGGATAAGGTCGTCAAATTTTTCATACCATTGCTCAGAAGCTTGTTTTAGTCCATAGAGAGATTTGTCTAATTTACACACCTTATTTTCTTTACCATGGACTACAAAACCCTCAGGTTATTCCATGTAAATCTCTTCTTCAAGTTCACCGTTTAGGAAAGCGGTCTTTACATTCATCTAATATACTACGAGGTTATAAAGGGCAGCGAGAGAGAATAAGACACGGATTGAGGTAATTCCAGTGACAGGGGAGAAGATGTTAAAGAAATCTACGTTTCCTCTTTCTCTAAATCCCTTTGCTACTAACCTAACTTTAAATTTTTCAACAGTTCCATCAGGTCTAAGTTTCCTCCTTAAGATCCATTTGCACCCTATTTCCTTACAGCTTGGGGGTAGATCTACTAAGTGCCAAGTTCTATTTGACTCAAGTGAGTCCATCTCATAATTTATGGCTTCTTGCCATAGGTTGGCATCTACTAAGGACAGGGCAGCTCTCAGATCTTTAGGATCTTCTTCTACATTGTAGGTCAGGAAGTCATTTCCGAAATCTATGGCGGTTCTAGCTCTTTTGCTTCTTCTAGGTTCTGGTCAGTTTCCTCTCTAGGGTTAGGATTTTTAACTAGGTTTAGACCACTTGATCCCAAGCCCCCACTATTCCTTAATTTAAAAGGAAATCTATCTTCAAAGAAGTCGACATCATTTGACTTAATGATCACTTGGTTCACTAGATGATAGAACTTATAGGCTTTACTATTTAAGGCAAAACCTATAAAGACGCACTCGTAAACTCTACTAGCCAACTTTCTCCTTTTTGGGTCTGGAATCCTTACAAAGGCTAGACAACCCCATGTTCTAAAGTAGGACAAGTTTGGTTTCTTATTCTTGAGAATTTCGTAAGGTGAAGTTTTGTTTTTAGACTTTGGGATTCTATTTAGGACATAACACATGGTAAGGATGATTTCACCCCACCAATAAGATGTGACTCCTAAACTAAGTAAAACAGCAACTACTAGCTCAGCTAAAGTTCTATTTTTTGTTTTGGCTTTTTCATTCATTTCAGGAGAATAAGGTGCGGTCTTTTCATGTATTATTTCATGTGAGTTAAAGAACTCATTAAAACTGTCTGAGTCGTACTCGGTTTCCCTATTACTACGAAGTCTTTCAACCTTTCTATTAAACTGATTCTCTATTTCAGAAACCAAAAGTTTAAAGGCATTAAAAGCATCACTTTTCTTTTTCAGCAAGTATACAAAAGTAAAATCAGAGTAGTCGTCAATAAAGGTAATGAAACATCTTTTACTGTTCCTAGTCAAGATGCCATCAAATTCACATACATCAGAATGAATTAAATCTATAGGCTTAGAATTCCTAAGTACAGATTTATGCAGAGTTTTAGTAATTTTAGCCTGACTACAATACTCGCATTTATCAAAATCATTCATGGATAACTTAGGTATCATTTCCAGCGTAATCACATTACTAATTATATTCTTATTCACATAATAAAGTCTATGATGCCAAACATTCATAAAACACAACATATACACAGAAGATTTCATTTTATTGAGGTCTAAATTTAATTTGAACATTCCCTCAGTGGCATACACTTTCCCTACAAATACATTATTTTTGGTAAGGGTATATAGGTTTGCCCCTATAGTTTGAGTAAACTTGGCTTTGTTGAGGAGATAGCCCAAGACAAAATTCTTTCTTATCTCCAGAGTATGTAGGACATCCTTCAATGTGAGGGTCTCCCCAAAGGTAAACTTCAGTTTCACCTCGTCGGTTCCAACAACTTTCGTGGAGTGGTGATCCCCCAATAGAATATTTTTATCCTTAGTTTCAGTATAAGTTTTAAATAGACTACGGTCGTGACAGACATGGAGCGTAGCGCTAGTATCTATCCACCACCCTTCACAACCACTGATCACATTTTCTGTGATCATGGCGACTAACGATTCTTCTGTCAGGTTCTCCTGACTAGTAGGACGACACCTTTTCCTACAGCTCCTAGCCATGTGCCTAGGTTTATTACAATTAAAGCAGAGGAACTGTATCGTTTCTCCTGAAGGGGCTTCTGTTTTTCTGTTGGTTCTGGTTGCTGGAGCCACGGTTCTGATCTTTCCTCTTTATCTCTTTAGATTTTTTGTCAAGTTTTACCACGGCAAAGGTGGGTTTCCCAGGTACTGCGTTCTCCTCCTGGCTCTTAAAGTTCGACCACAAAGGGGGCACTTTATCAATAATAACAACAACTTGGAATTGTTCGTCTAAAGGCATACCTTCAGTAATTATTTCGTGGGCTATCTTCTGGAGTTCATGGGATTGGGAATCCACGAATTTGTCATCTGTCATCTGGAACTTGAGATAACGGCTAACAGCTGACCTCCTTGGTGTTGTACTTCTTTTGTAGGGCATCTCAGACCTCTTTCGCTGTCTTCATTTTACTGTAGTAGTCATACAGATCATTAGTCAAACCATTTAAAATGAAGTTCTTACAAAGAAAGTCTTTCTCCTCCCAGTCAGCAGATTCTTTTATCTGTTGTTCAGTTGGTTCTTCTAAAGGAATGATCGGCTTATCTCCGATACAATTTTCAGCAGCTTTCTTGACGGTGAGAAAGAATGGCATCTTTTGTTTCCACCATTTGAAGTTCGCTCCTTCGAACTAGAATGGACGATTGAGGTTAGATATCATAACGTCATTGTTGCTAGTGAGGGCTATTAGTGATGTGGTGGTACACATCTTAAAATTGTTAGAAATGGCAAGACCCTCAGAACGACGAACAACAAGCGGTCAAGGCACGACGATCAAGCAAAGAACAAAAACCTGCAAAACAGAACCTCGTTATAGGCTCAGTCGTGGAGCTCTCTCTCTTTAAGACGTTTCGCGACTCTGCTCAAGTGTTCAAGCAGGTCTGGAATATTGCCACGTTGTCCTCTGGATAAAACAGCCAAAGAAACCCGATTGAAAATGCACTATTATCGACCGGAACACACACCCTTTGTAACCCACTACTCAGAAAACGAAAAATAGAAGAGTAGGAGAGGAAAGGAGAACATTCGAATGGGAGTGAATTAAAAAAAAATTTGTAATTGAACGCCTTTTATAGGCTTTCAGCGTGGAACGGTAAAAAGCGAAAGAGGCGGAGAGCCTCCGTGCAAGGCTCATGTGGGCGACTCGCTACAAGGGAGGACTTTTTTTTTTTTTTTTTTTTTGGTTTTCAAATAATAAATAAAAATAATAATCACATACGTGTGCCTCGCCTCGCCTCGCCACACTCGATTGGACAGATGGCGACACGCGTGTGGGACGTTCATCGAACCTTCATTGGTCTATCTCCTCACTCCCTTCAAAACATAGGTACCCTTTGAGGTTCAAACCTAAAGCTCAAGATTAGAGTACATAAGGAAGGCTTCCAAATCATAATTTTCTAATGTGGGATTCTCCAACCAAAGGTTGGTTCTCTCTTATTTTTGAAAATTAAAATTTCACCCAACAATGATCTTTTTACATCTACTACATCTACACAAGACACAATAAATATTACTCGTGGTAATACAGTTAGTAATGCTACTAATGTTACTAATGATGTTGAAAGAACTATTGTTTCTTTGATACAAAATGCTCGTGTTATGTAAACTCGTGGAAAGTTTGGAATTTCTAAGAAAAGGAAATTTGTAGCTACTACTAACAATTTTGAATGTGAACCAACTTCTTTTACCAAGGCTAATACAATTCCAGTTTGCTAAACTGCTATGTTTGAGGAATATTCAGCTTTGATTCGTCAAGGCACATGGATCCTTATACCTCTACCTCTAGGAAAAAGTGCAATGGGATGTAAGTGGATGTACAAAGTAAAACATAATCTTGATGGTATCATTGCCAAACACAAAGCTAGAATTGTAGCTAAAGGCTATCATCAAGAGGAAGGTGTTGATTATGAAGAAATATTCAACCCTGTAGTCAAGAAACCAACTTTACTTATCATTTTATCCTTAATGGCTCAATTTGGATGGGAACTTAGACAATTGGATGTCAAGAACGCGTTTTACATAGAGAACTACACGAAGAAGTGTATATGCAGCAACCTAGAGGCTTTATTAACTCCTCTCATCTTCATATGTCTACAAATTACTTAAGTCATTGTATGGCCTTAAGCAGACTCCCAGGGCTTGGTTCAAATGTTTCACCTCTCCTCTACTCACTTTTGATTTTGTTGCTTCTCAAGCAGATTCCTCATTATTTTCCTGTGTTCTCAGTGGTACTGTCATTTACCTGTTATTGTACATTGATGACATAATAATAACAGGAAATCAGTCGTTGTATATTACAGAACTAATATCTAAACTTCGTACTCAGTTTGATATGACTGATCTTAGCAACTTGCGGTTCTTTTTTGGGTTGGAAATTCAGTACACATTGAAAGCCATTCATATCACTCAACAAAAGTATATCAAAGACTTACTAAATAAATATGAGATGTCCAACGCAAAACCTTGTTCAATTCCAATTGCTCTACATCCTCCTACTGATGTCGGTGACCCTTGTTGCCTAGAATCAGTCATACAGAGCAATTATTGGTGTTTTGCATTATTTCACATTTAGCAGATTAGACATTGCCTTTTAGGTTGGAAGATTATCACAACATTTGCACTTCCCTTGTACAACTCATTTAGTAGTTGTGAAACGAACGCTCCGATGCTTTCGTGGTACCTCTACTTCTGGTCTTCTTTTCCAAAGAACATCAGCTAATCCTTTTCAGTTAACTACCTTTTCAGACTCAGATTGGACTGATGATCATGATGATCGACAATCTACAACTGGTTTTGTTGTATTTTTGGGATCTAATCCAATATCATTGGGAGCCAAGAAGCAAACTACTTTGTCCCAAAGCTCAGTTGAAGCTTAATATAGAGCTCTAGCCACTACTTCTGCTAAGGTCTTTTGCTTAAACAAATTTTAAAGGATCTTCACATTTTTTGAACTAGTCCGCCTCAGATTTTATGTGACAACAATTTTGCAATACAATTGGCTCGTAACCTGATCTTCCATGGATGTACCAAACATATTGAAATAGATTTTCTCTATACGGGAGCATGTAATTTGGAAGGATGTCGTTCTACGGTTTGTCTCTACACAACATCAACTTGCAGACTTGTTTACCAAACCTCTCACAATTGATCGACTTTCATTTTTTATAAGCAAACTCATGCTCTCATCAGCATTCGTTTGAGGGGCAATGTTAACTAATAGCATTATTTCTTTGTTAAGAATTCCGTTATTTGTTAGAGGGTTGGTTACGTTTCTGTTAATTTGTTTATGTTAGTTTATTTAGATCTTTTAAGTTATAAATACTTTGTAATCTCACATTAAATTAATAAAAGAAATCACTTTCTCACTTGATATTATTTTTTAGAAAGAATTATCAATTCTTGTTTTGTTTCATAAAGGTCGGAATCGAAACGAAATAATTATAGGTATTTTATTTACTAAATTATACTTAAATTTTCGCTAAAAAAAAAAAATCATTCTATTAAGAATGCTAAAATTGAGGAACAACAAAAGGGAAGCATCGTCTTTTAACCCGAATGCTTGGCCCACGTGCACATGGGGATGCCTATTGCTCCTCTCACTCGTTCACTCTATGTATTAATTAAATTTCATCACCCAACTAACTATCATTCATTGGTTTTTTTTTTTTTTTTTCCAATGATTAACAATTTAAAAGTATTATTTATAAGACCTACGAAGGAAGTATTTGGATTAATTTCACTAAATAATTGATGGATCCTATAATACTTTAGTCACCTTGAATGTATTTCAATAGATTAAAACGCGATATTCTTGCTAAGACAGAAATACGTTTAAATCTTCATTTTTACGTATTGTTGGACTTAGAGAAATGTAATATTTGATTATCATTAATGAATAAATTTTAACTTCTTAGATTAAAATACTACTTTGGGACTCGGTACTTGTTTAATTTAAGTTTTTAGATTTTCAATAAATCTTAATTTTAGTCTCTACTATAAGTTTATTATTGATTATTTAAGATTTCTTTTGTTATTTATTAATATTTTTACTATACATTTTTGAAATATAAACTTATATTATATTTAAAATATTTATTAATATTTAACAATTTTGATAAAATATAATTTCAAATGACTAAATTTAAAATTTATTGAAAATACGTTGACTAGAATTTAACATTTGAAAATGCAAGAATAAAACTAAACTAACTCCAAATTACAGCGATTCAAATAATATGTTAACAAATAATTATAATGATTTCATTCAATATATAAGACAAAATTTACAGATAGGATACAAAAGGCTTTTTTTTTTTTTTTTTCTTTAGTTCATTATGAATTGACAATCAATACTTTTTAAGATTTATTGAAAGTATGAAAAATTTAAAATTGAAGCTGAAAATTAGAAAGTATATTGACGAAAATAAAATAAGTCTCAAATACATGCACCGATGTGTTATTTTATCCCTTATTTATTTCATCAACTTGATATGTAATGGAAATGGAGAGGGAATTAAATGCCTAATAAAGAAAAATATTTTGTCATTTAAAGTAGCAAGAGAATCGACTTGATTTCAAGACGATAATCTTAAATCCTATATCATCAATTATAAATCTAAACAGATGAATAAGGATATTTTGTTTGTAAATTACATTCAAAAGATTGTGCTTATAATGTTGGGGTCCACTCACTTGTCCGTGTTGTTTATGATTTTTTTGGTATCCCGTCTTTTTCACCTGTTCAAGAAGTGCCTGAGGCTTTTTGAAACTCTTGTTTTCTTGATTGATTGTCCCCTATTCTTCGTGAGGACTTTAATTGTAACTAATTTGCTCGGTTGAATGAAATTTGCTTAAAAAAAAGTTTTTTTTTCTCATGTTAATCTAGTTGAAGTTTATATTTTATATTTACCTTTTGTAGTTTATATTTGGGTGACTTTATGATTTAGAACCTACAATCATAGTATTGTTAAATTCAAAATTTTGTGAAAATAAACTTTTTTTAAAAAATTAATGATTCAAAACAAATTACTTTTCCGGATTTAACATTTTATTTTTCATTTTAATCTATTAACACATATTCACTATCTCAAATAAAAACTAAAACGAAAGAATAGGGAAAGAATAAAAAATTAAAAAGAGACAGAAAAAATATTCAAACAAAAAAGAAGAAAAGGATAAAACATTGAATCAAAGGAGAAGACAAAAACGAAGAAAATGAAAAACACAAAATGTCTTCTAAACAGTTCTAATATGATTAAACAAAATGTCCAATATTTTTACAACAATTTTGAAATTTCCCTATTTTCTCAATTTTTTTCCCTAAAAAACCCTATTTTAGAACTTATAATCGTGAATGGATAATCATAAATGATGAAGCAAAGAAAGCTGTGGATTGAAACAACACTAATATACACAAAATTGGGTCGCGATGCTTTAGAACGTAGGGATCAGCACGATGTGGGCTTGGGCTGCCTATTACTGATTGAGATTTTTTGGTTGGGTCGAGCACAAAAATACCTAGTTTTAGAAGGTTGAATTTGAAAAAGAACTTTCCACCTAAAAGGCCTTCAAATAAGAGTTATATTACATTAATGTCTTAAACGTTTCATTTTTTTTTTTTTTAAAAGAATGTCTATTGGACTTTTTTTTTCCCACTAATGTCAATGACTATTTACAATTTAGGCTTTCGCCCCACACTATATAAAATTGTGATTCTCTCTCTCCAATGAACAGGTTTAGGGCTTCATGCCCATCAATGTTTCTTTTTAAAAAAGAAAAATTGTTGAAACTCCTCCCCCTTCCCTTTCTTCCTTCTCCCTCTCTTTTCTCCTTCCGACATTTTCATACCCTTCTGTTGCTGCTGTTCGCCCATTGAAATTGGTCACCCGTCCACCACAGTCCACAACAGCTCACCGTTCGTCTGAATTCATCAGTCATTTTCCCGTAGGAAACGGTCACTCGTCATTCATCCTTGTTCATCAACTGCTTTCCATCATCGTTGACTTTTGCATGCCACCGACCGTTGTCGCCGAGGTAAGCCGCTAGTCGTTTTCTTGTTGATTCTCTCTCCCATTCGCGGTCTGCTCCCTCCGTTCATGTTGCTATACCAAGATCCAACCAACTATACAAATCTGTGGCGGCCATGGCTGAAGAAGAAGAAGAGATGAAGATGGAGGGTTATGTGTTATAAACCTCTATATGAAGATGGAGAGATGAAGATGGATTCGTCGCACCAAGACCGAGGAAAACTTTTCTTTTTTTAAAAAAAATCCTAAATATATATGTAATAAACCCCAAATCAATATGCATTCATTTATTTATATATGTGAATTATATATTGTAGTATATACTTTTGTTTATTTGATATATACTGTGATTGCAAAGTAAAACTCTAAATTGGACCAAATTAGGGTTTTGGTGAAGTTTAAGTGGAATTTATTATATTTGAAGATTGATTTATAAATAAATTGGATTATGATTATGTGGAGGATAATCTGGGATTATCAATATAATTCTAGGATATACGGGAGTTGGAGGAACTAGAAATCCGAAGAGAAGTCGGTTAATTATGAGTGGTTCTTACCTTTTTAAAGTATTTCAAAGGATATAATTTTGATATGTTTAAAGTAAATATGTTTGTGAAATGGCTAGAGCAAAGCATGGTTTGTCTATGAATTCAAAGCATGATTCAAATAAATTAGTTTATCTATAGTTTTCCAATGAGGACTATGCTATGAGGTTTATTGATGTTTTCAAGTTATATTTTTACAAAGGGCCACATGTTTATGTTATGCTTTCAAGACAGTTATGATATGTTATGTTTTCAAAAAGGTTTTGAAGTATTGTGTTTTTCAAAGTGGTGTAGGTCATGCTATGATTTCTTAGATTATGTTCAACATTAAGTTAATATATATATTAAATGTTTTGTGCATCGGAAGTTCTTAATATTATGTGATGTATTATGAAATGTAAAATAAAATAATGTTTTTTCTCTCTCTAATTAAAAATGAAAAAATATATATTAAATGTTTTTTTCTCTCCAAATAAAAATGTCATATTAAATTATTTTCTCCCTCCATAATAAATACATTTCTCTCTCTATCATAAGGGAACTTTGAAAATAAGGAAATAAAAGTGGCTCGTTAATGAAAAAGTATGATTACACAATTAATAGGATAAAAAAAGAAAATAGAAAAATAGAAAATTGACAAATTTATCCGAAAGTAACACTAAAAGCCTTTATTAAAAAATTCAAAATTAAAGATATTTTTAAAATATATAGTCAAAGATGGTTTTTATGTAAAAATTCCAGATATCTATTGCAAAAATACCTAAACCAACATTTTAGGAGAATTTTTTTGTTTCGATAAGAGAAAACTACCCTCCCTCCAAATTTTGGTTTTTAAACATCTAACGAATTTAACTAATCCCTACCATTAAGGACATCTACTAAATAAACTATAATTGAATATAAAATAATCATTACATAAACAAAAATAATAACAAATACAAAATATAAATTTTCTAATTTTCTAATTTTCACAATATATCACAGTCTCATAGTCATACATATACATAAAGATATAGGTCAACAACTCTACTAATGTCATAAATATTGGTATTTCAAAATGTATATATAGGAACTATAATTAACATAAACTGTACCTTATATGTGGAGAGATACTGAATAACTCGAAATAATGATAAATTGAATGAAAACTTTAAAGCTTGATGTAATTACCTCATATAACTTCATAAAACGAAAAACTCTCAACTTTTAGTTATAGAAAAGTATTTAAACCTATTTTATACATAAATTTTTTGTGCATCGGAAGTCTCAAAAGAAAAAATGTTGTAAATATAATTATTTATGTGGTATGTAAGCGATTGAAAAGCTCAAAGTAAACAAATACACTCGAACTTTTAAGTGAGTTTAGTAGTAAAAATGAAAATAAGTGCACAAGGTTGTTCAAGTGAGCTCCTATAACTAGATACATCACTAAAGATACTAGATAATGTAAGTGTAAATATATACCCTTACTTATGGCCTCATGGAATATTATATATACCTGTAACTAAGTACACTCAAGGATCCATATAATATATATACAAGTACATACCCAAACTCTCATCCTCATGGAACGTTAGATATATAGTATTGAGGAAAAAATATAGAGAGTTGAAACCCTAAACATAAAAATAATCAAAACCACCAACGTCCCCTGCATGTTAAGTGTATCGAAAAAATTTGCACACATCAGTAGAAATAATTACCTACAACCACTAAATGAAGATTTATGAAAATCTCCTATTGTCTAAGATATATAAATTAGAAAAAAAATATTTGGTGTCTTCTTCATCTTCGTGTGCCACTATATCTCCCTCAACTTTTTCCTTCGTTGATCTTTATCTACATCCTACATTCTACCTAAAATTTGCCTTTATCTTCATCTACAACTTTGATTGGAATCATAAAATGAAAGTATTTTTTATCTCTAAGATACTTTTGATTGAGAGGTGTGGTTTATCAACCACTTGGAAGTCGCGGTTTTAGTTTTTAATGAACTTTGAATTCTGAAAATTGGACCTTGAAGACAAAATTTTGTTTCTCATCTAACTACAATTTCAAAAAAAAAAAAAAAGGGAAAAAAAAAGTATGGTATTTAAATTCTTAACTCCCACCAAAATTTTAAGGATTTTGTTGAAGGTTGGAAAATTAAAATTGGAAATGTCGAAAAAAATCGTGTAATGCAACTAAATATAAAAAATAATTTTTAAATTTAAAAATCATTAAATGTATTTACAAGTAAATATAATTTATATATTATTTAAAAAAACAATAATCTAAATGTTATATTATGACTAAAATTCGTTAAAAGTATTTTTTTAAATATAAAAATTATTAATTTTATTTACAAGTAAATCTAAGTGATGTTACAAAAAAAAAAAATAGAATTTTATATCTTATGATTAAAAATCATTAAATGCAACTAAAATGTAGAAAATGACGAGAGGTGAGAATATATATATATATATATCAAAATTTTAGTTTGGCTGGTATGTGCTAGGTGTATAAATGAGTTAAATAAGAATGAAGAGCTAGGAACTCATAGCTCAAATCGTAAATAGTTGATGAAACATATTAGGAAATAGTGAGAGACATGGAGTCAAACTAATATCTTAAAATCAAAATTATCAACTTTAATGTTCGCTAGTAAATATTAACATATTCATGAGATGGAAAATCTAAAATATATACCTTTCAATGAGAAATTTTGGACCAATCACAAATTGTCATGTCATTTACCAAATTAAATACAAAATTACAAATCATTTAATTTGGGACTAATTAAAAATTGACATGTTTCATAAATTGAAATCGAGGACATAAATTGGCAAGTCCTGATGATGTCATTTATTTTCTTCATGGCCATTGGATTTGATGAAATTAATTTGGTCCAATTTGATATTATAATTTGGGATAAGATCCAATAGAGCCCGAAAATAGGCTTAATTTGGCTCAAATGTTAAAATTATGCTCAAATCTAATTAAATGGGCCCAAGGTCCAAGTCCATGAACCAACCAAGCCCAAGCCCATCTGAAAACTCTATAAATAGAAGAGTTCTCTTCATTTGTGGAGGTCAGTAATTCTACACTCCATAGAGCCTAGAGAGAGTTCTTTACAATCAGAAGACTCCTTGACTCTTGAAGACTTAACCACTCCTTGAAGCTCAAATTTTGAAGATCCAAAGACTTTTCCAAAACTTCAACTTCAGGAACATCACGCGTTCCGCTTCCCCTAGTCAAACATATGCAATGAGAGAGAATAAGATGACCAAGTATTAGAGATCGAACCATATCTGCATCAAATCAACATCAACTCAAGTTCAACTCCACGAAACAAGTTTCTATGAAAACCTCGAGTGAATTCCTATCTATTATCCCTGAAAACGGGTAGGAGTGAATTCCTTTTTGCAAGACTATGTTCTAAGCTATCTACCCGGTCTTACCCTTAAAATGAGAGGTTTATTGAGCGGCGATATTGAGCCACTCTCACCAGATTAAAGGACAATCTTGAATAAACAGGAGTTCATAGTTAGCTTAGGATTGAGATCGAGTTACATTAGGTCATCGAGTTGAAATAGTCTGTTTTAACAGTAAACGGTGTTATAAAGAAAAGTGACTATTTCGTGGTCCAGTCTTATGCAAACATCTTTTATATAGGATTCCTCCACTCGCATATCTCCACATGAACGATTTCAGGTTCACATCGTTTATATCATATAAAAAGAAGGTCGCACCCATAGTGTCCCTAGGATGAGATATCCAACTTTATTCTTATACTTATAGATCGTTTTTATTTAAATACTCAAACTTGATCCACTTTTATGTCTCTACATAAAGTTTCAGTATTCATACTATAGCCAGGGGTTCATTGGTTTGTTGGATTTAGGCTATTACAAATACAATTTACATGTTCAATAACAACTTTATTGAATAAACCTCAATAACAACCTTATTGCAAATAGAATATGTTTCACGATTACAAACTGCAAATTTTAGGACTTATAACTCAACATTAATAACATGTCCATGCATCATTTTTATATTATAAGTGTTATAATATATGGTATGAATGGTTGAATGGATTTTAATATTTAGTTTACATTCCTCTATATGGTATGCTGTAATGAAAATGGAGATGCATGAAGTATGATATCACTTTAGTAAAATTATAATTATTATAATTTTAAAAGTATGTCATCATATGCATGTATAGGTTTTAATTGTTTCACTAAATTTTATAATAGTTATAAGTTAATGAAATTAGAATAATTAAAATCTATAATAAAGAGTTGCACACAAACATAGGTTAAATTGGTTTTAAATAGTTTAAAATTGATTTCACCTTAGACCTATGTTCACAATATTTCTAATATGATTAGAAATAGGTTTAATCTTTTAATTCCGTTTAATAGGATTAAATTAGATTCAAATAAAAAAGATTAAATTTATAACAAATTTATCTTTAAGGACCTTTGTTTAAGGAAGGTTTTGTCTAGGCTGGGGTATTTAAGCTGACAGAAATGGAACACCCCTACTTGGGAACAAACCTAGAAGGTGAATTAGATCAATTTGTTATGAGCATGCAATGAGTGGTTAAAGTGTTTAATAAACATTAATCAACATTGTTAAACTAACCAATGTAATTGTTACATTGAGCAAAGTTAACAATCACTTAGTAAAAATTATTGGCCGAATTTTTCTAAGTTAATCAACCCTAGGTAAAACATTCAGTGGGAAGAAAATGATGTATATGATACTTCAACTTTCCTTTTACGTTGCTCTCTAAAGTTCACACTGTGAGATCTATACTCGGCCTCGAGGCACCTTTGCTTGTGTCCCCCTATGGATGGTGTTTGCATAGGTCAATAACAAGGTGATTGGAGAGTGTTTATAATAAGTGAGAGAGGGATGTGTGTCAACATATCCTACGGTCTCCTTCATTAGTTTGCAGTAAACTTTCATGCTCGGCCTTGAGGAACATTTGCTTATGTCTCACTACGGATAGTGTTTGCATGAATTTTTACTCAAACTCCAGAAATGGATAGGATTATTTTAGTTTTTGCCTCAATCGATTTTTTTCCTACAATTGGCTCATTGGGGCGGAACTCTATAATCTAAAATGAAGGGTTACACTTGCAAGAAATTTTTAAGTACGTTAATAATTTTTGGACCGAACAATGGTGACTAATCATTATAGGAATAAAAGTTATTCTGGTGTAATTATTAGTTGAGAATGTCTCAATTCAGTGAAGGGGTAACTGATCACCCTACGGTGGCTTTTATCCTGACTCATTGAAGTATCATTGCAAAATAGATGTCACATGGCGTACATTAGATTTTTGTTAAAATTGATTGGTTTCAATTGGGTAATGCATGAATAACTAATATAAATAAATTGTATGGTTTCAACAACTATCATTATGATGAGTGCTACTTTAAACTTGTTTTTTCTTATAAACTGAACAAAAATAATTACACAAGTTGAAAGAATACTATTAACATTGTGCTAATTATAGATGACCTAAGATTCGTCATTGTTAAGGAGTGTCCTCAAGTCCCAACTGCCAATGCAGACCAAAATGTTCGAGAGGCATATGAAAGATCATTCAAGGCGAATGAAAAGGTCCGGGTGTACATCTTGGCTAGCTTATTTGAAGTCTTGGCCAAGAAGCATAAACTCATGGTCATAGCTAGCGAGATCATGGATTCGTTGAGGGAGATGTTTAGACAATCGTCCACACAACTTCACCTTAACGCTCTTAAGTACATCTTCAATGCCCGTATGTAGGAAGAGCCTCTGTTTGTGAACATATTCTGAACATGATGGTCTACTTTAGCGTGTGGAGATGAACGAGTTTGTCATCGACGAAACTAGTCAAGTTAGCTTCATCTTGGAAACTCTACCTGAGAGTTTCCTCCAATTCTGCAATAACGTTGTTATGAACAAGTTTGACTACAACCTAACCACCCTCCTTAATGAGCTGCAGACATACCAATCCTAGATGAAAGTCAAGGAAAAGAAGGGTGAGGCAAATGTTACCTTGTTCTCAAAGAAGTTCTACAGAGGTTCAACCTCTAGAACAAAGTTTGCATCATCTTCTTCCGGCATCAAAAAGTGGAAGAAGAAGAAAGAAGGTCAAGGGAAAATTAACCCACTACTGTCCAAAAGGGAAAGAAGACTAAAGTTGCTAACGAAATTTGTTTCGTCTGCAACCAAGAGGGACATTGGAAATGGAACTGTCTCAAATATTTGGCAGTAAAGAAGAAGACCAAATAAGATAAATATGATATACTCATTTTAGAAACTTGTTTAGTGGAGAATAGTGATTCTATCTGGATAATAGATTCAGGTACCACTAATCATGTTTGTTCTTCCTTTCAAGGAATTAGTTACTGGCGATAGCTAGAGGTTGGGGAAATGACGATGCAGGTTGGAACTGGACACGTCATCTCAGCGGTCACCTAAGTCGTCAGCAGGACATTCTTACATCCTTAGCCACTAATTACTTTTCAAGGTGGGCCGCAGCCATTGCCCTGAGAGAAACTAAGAAGGAAAATATATTAGACTTTATCTGTACTCACATCATCTACCAATACGGTATTCCCCATCGAATTGTGGCACATAATGGGAGGCAGTTCTTCAATAGCTTAATGGATAAATTATGTAAGAAATTCAAGTCCAAACAATAAAAGTCATCCATATACAATGCAGCTGTAAATGGGTTGGCAGAGGCATTCAATAAGACGTTGTGCAATCTATTGAAGAAAATTGTCTCTAAGTCGAAAAGAGATTGGCAAGAGAAGATTGGATAAGCATTATGGGCTTCTCGAACTACTCATTGGACCCTTATAAAAGTTACACCATATTCTCTTGTTTATGGACTAGAAGTCGTTCTCCTTCTAGAAAGAGAGATCCCATCACTAAGGATGGCAGAGTAAGAGGGTTAACTACAGAAGACAATGCCAAATTACATATTCAAGAGTTAGAAGCACTTGATGAAAAATATTTGGAAGCTCAAAAGGCGTTGGAATGTTACCAAGCACGAATGTCCAAAACCTTTGATAAACATGTGAAGCCTCGATTTTTTCAAGTTGGTGATCTGATACTTGTTGTAAGAAGACCCATTATCACGACGAGACATATAGGAAATAAGTTCATGCCTAAATGGAATGGACCCTACATCGTCAAAGAAGTCTACACAAATGGGGCATACAAGATCATTAACCAAGATGGATTGAGAATTGGCCCGATCAACGAAAAGTATCTTAAGAAATTTTATGCTTAATAAATATGTAAAAAAATGCCAAAAAGAAAGAAAAAAACTTTTTTTTAAACTACATTTTATTGTAAAGAGTACGTAGGATGCTTAAAGGAAACTTTAATTTCAGTCCAATAAAGAAAAAAAGCAAAAAAAAAAAAAAAAAAATTCATTTGTACTATGTTATGACTTATCCTTATTTATTGTAAAAGGTACGTAGGCAGCTTATAGGAAACTTTAAGTTCACTCTAGTAAAGAAAAAAAGTAAAAAAAATATATTTTAAACTAAATTATGACTTGATCACTATTTATTGTAAAGGGTACATAGGCAGCTTAAAGGAAAAGTTCAGTCTAGTAAAGAAAAAAAGTAGTAAAAAAAATCTTTTGAACTACGTTATAACTTGATCCCTATTTATTATAAAGGGTACGTAGGTAGCTTGAAATAAAATTTAAGTACAATCACGTCAAAAGATAATTTCATTCTCATTGGATCAAAGTTTCATACTTACATATGGAAAATAATAATTAAAAAAAAAAGAGAGATGAGGTAAAGTCAAAGCTTCCACTTGAAGTTCTTGAACTCTTCACACGTAGAATCCACATTCTTACGAATTGTAGCCAAAGTTTCCATGGCTTTATCAATGATAATTGGGGCATTCTCAAGAGTATTGATTTCCTCTTACATTTTGGCGGTTGCAAGTTTTCTTGTTTTGATGGCTTCTTTTTTCTCACAAGATAAGATCAAAAGCCTTTCAAACTCAACATCTATATTTTGTAGTCTGGCTTCTAATTCTTTCTTCTCCAGAGATAATCGTTTGGTCTGCTATTGAATAGTTTGGTCTTCTTCTTGTAGTGGCCCATCAAAGTCAACGTTTCTCTCTTACGGGAGGGTTTTTTAAGGAACTCTAAAATTAGAGGACCATTGAGTAGAAGCGGATCATTCTAAACTCCATTGTGAAAGAACATAAACTTTTACAGTCAGCAACTCAGTAAACAAGCATGAATGCAACGAGCCTCTGGAAAATCCTCGATCACCAGCGAGTACAACTCGATCCTCGATCCTCAAATGGAACTCGACACCACCACAAGGTTACCTTGGTATTCTCAGTATGAGAATCCATAAGTTGTGGGTTCTTAACTGAAGTCAGTATACTTACGTCATTCTCAATGAGTAGGAAATTGTCTACATACAACACTAGGAAAACTATTAAACTATTGATGATTTTCTCGTAGACATAAGGCTCATCAATGTTTTGGTTAAAGCCATAAGATTTTATCGCAGTATCAAACCTTATGTTCCAAGATCGAGATTCCTGTTTCAGTCCATAAATGGACCGATTCAACTTGCAGACCTTTTGCTCTTGACCTTGGGCTATGAATCCTAAGGGTTGCACCATATAAATGGTCTCTTCAAGATTGTCATTTAGAAAAGAAGTCTTACATCCATTTGCCATATCTCATAGTCATAATATGAGGAAATGGATAGGAGGATGCAGATAGACTTTAGCATGGCACCAGGCGAGAAAGTCTCCTCATAGTCAACTCCCTCTACCTAGATATGACCCTTTGCTACAAGTCTAGCCTTGAAGGGCATACCTTCCCATTAGCATCTCGTTTCCTCTTGTAGATCCATTTACAACCTATAGGTTTAACCCTATCAAGTTGATCTACAAGATCCCAAGCTTAGTTGAAGTACATAAACTTCATCTCGAGATCCATGGCTTTGATCCAATCATCTCTGTCAAGATCCTCCATTGCCTTCTTGTAAGACAATGGATCCTCAACCTTGCCATCAGCTACCATAGCTAGGATTTCAGTTAAACCCATATAGTGAATAAATGGGTTCGCAAACCTCTCACTACGTCGAGGTTCCCTTAACACTTGAGGTGGATTTGACCTATTAGATGAACTTCCTGAAGAAACTCTAAATAGAGGACTAGTGAGCGGAAGCGGATCGTTCCAAAGTCCATTAAGAAATAACACAAACAATTACAATCTAACGGAAGAGATTATGCATAAACAATAAATTAAAGCATGCTTCTTTATTAAACACAAGGGATCGAGTATACAATACCTTTCAAGAACTTCTTCTTTTAGTATTCCTTCGATCAATCAGCAACGCGTTCAAAGAAGAACTCGAACGCAACGATCAGAACTACCAATAACACGAACTGAAGAATCCTCGATCATTATCGAGTGCAACTCGATCCTTGACCCTCGAAAGGAATAAGAACACCACCACAAGAGTTACCTTGGTATTCTCGATGTGAGAATCCAGGAGTTGTGGGCTCTGTATGACTTTGGATAGAGGAATGAAGGAGGTAAACAATCGAGTAGACGATGAAGTATGCGACAGAGGAAGGAAGTCTATCATATAGACTTGATACTCGATCGTGTAGAAGAAGAAGCCAATCATAAAGACTTGCTACTTGATCGTGTAGTAACGAGTAACTATCGTATAGTAACTCGATACTTGATCGTTTAGGCTATGAGATACTATCGTTTAGTAAAAAACTCTTTTACGCGATAGTTTTTCTTTTTGTGAAACGATATAATAATGAATCATCATCTTTTGGAAAAACCATTGTAACGACCCGACCCCTTAGGACTTAGGTTAGGTCGTTACTAAAATAAATACATGCATAGGATTTAAGACGACGCTCAATTATGTTGAAATAAATGTTAAATAGACGAGAGAAGTTCAAAAGCCATTTATTAAATGCAATTGTTAAAACAATAATAGGGTACCCATAATTCGTAAAGACTATTAAATGTATATAAAAGAAACAATCCTTGATAATAAGTTCCAAATAGTAAAACTAAACATTAAGGGAAAAATAAGGACTCTAAATTTCATGATGCGGAAGCATAAAAACTAGTCCCAATGGCACGATCACAAATTCCGCTGCGCCATCACCGGTGCATCTCTACCATCACTTGAAAACATCAACATAAGAAAGAATGAGTATGAAATACTCAGTAAGTAACCCCATCACTGGGATCGGGCTAGACATCTATGTCCTCTAAATGCCTACCTCTAGTGGAACATATAAACTGCTCTAGGCCTCATGGGATAGATATATACATGAAAAACTTATTTATATCCTACTGTAGTTGAGTATGTCCACTACCTCTAGTAAGTCCCGTAGGACCCACAACCTCTGATGAATCCCGAAGGAAACACAATCTCTTACATACGCATGGTTATGCATACACCTCTTTCATATACACATAAACCCACTTAATGTGTACCTTTTTCGTACATATGGTTACGTATACACCTCTTTCGTATACACACAACCCACTGAAGGTGTACCTCTTTCGTACACCTAATTAAGTATACACCTAACCTACTAAGTATGTATTTCTTTCGTACATGTAATTATGTATACACCTCTTTCGTATCCACATAATCCACTTGGTATGTACCTCTTTCGTACACCCCAGACCCTCTCTATAAATGTAGGGGTGCGTACCTCTTTCGTACACATGGTTAGGCATACACCTCTTTCGTATACACAAAACTCACTGAGTATGTACCTCTTTCGTACACCCTAGTACCCTCTAGGTATGTATCACTTTCATACACACCAGCCCTAGTACTCTTTCATGTACTAGCGCCTTTGGACGTGCATTACTTTCATGCAGTCACATAGTCTGGAAAGGAAAATGGGATTTTATCTAACTTCATATTACATATAACATTCACCTAATCATAAATCCTCTAAAATCTCCTCATCGTCAACCTCATGTTAATTAACCTCAACATACATATTTAATCTAGTTTTAAATGAATCAACTGTAGTATGTCACTTTCATGCACTAAATCATGTAAACAATGCAGTATTCGGGATTTCGTAATATATATCATACAGTCTACACATTCTCATAATAAATCGCATAACTATATAAATCCGCAAATGTCTAATGCTCATCTATCTTTAAGGCATTCCAATCAGAGTGCTACTTAACTCAAAATTTAAGGGTCATGCTCAATCATCATTTACTATAACTCATAAAATTCCAAATCGAGCTCAAAAATAATGATATTCCGATATATTACCACATGCTCATATGTCCTTCATAAGCAGTCCATCCAATCTCAAAACAATCAAAATTAATCAAAGAAAAACTGCTACAGGATACTCAATGTTAAATCTACAGTGTATCGCCTGGCACAAAAGCGATTCCAGTAGTAAGATTACTTACCTTAGAGTTTGAGCTCAAACGAAACAAATTTATCTCCTTCCTTGCTTAAAAGAATCTTGAATCGAACCCTAAGTGAAAAGTAAAATTAAACTCCAATCCTAAGAATATAACCCAAATAAAAAATCCACATCAATACCTCCAAAACACTTACTCGAAGTGTTTGCTCAAGTCGAACTAGAATCGAGTTTCAGACACGAAATTGAATGTAGATACACGCCAAGACGAAGGGTGTTAAGAACCCAATTAAACTCACCAATTCTCACAATCCTTGCTTGACGGTGACTCAGAACGACCCAATCTCCAATCCAAATTCCGATCACACTGAATCGTCGACCAAAAATATCGAAACTTAATGCGCATCCAAGATATCCAAAATCCATCGTATAAAAAATCAACGAATAACTTGCCACTAACTCTAACGTTCTGGCATTATCGACGACTGGGAACTTGGAGACTGCAAAATTAGAGGCTGGGCATCGATGGCTTCACGGTGGCTAGGGCTCGAGTTCGTTGCCGCCGATCTAAGCAGGGCTTGAGTTCGTTGTCGCTGATCTGAGCAGAGGCGACCCACGGGCGGACGAGCAGCACCCCGACAGCGACGACGAGCGACTGGGGCTTGTGCATGTGGCTTAGACCGTCGATGCGAGGAAGGGGCGACGGCTAACCTGGGGTGGGTCTTCGGTCGGCAGCGGCGTGATTGGTGTCAACAGTGCTAGGGTTTTCTCAACGGGGGTGTGCACACGGTGAGAAAGAATAACGAGGAGAAGGTTTTGTTTTTATATAAAAAAAAATAATAATAATAATAATAAAACTTAAAACTTAAAAAAGGAAATAAATTAAACTTTATTTTATTACTTTCCTTATTCCACTTTATTTTATTAACTTCTTTTCTTTCCCAAAAAGTGAGATTAATTCCTGCCATAAATTCCTAAAAGAATATTTTGTAAGGTCAAAAATTAAATTCTCGCATTTACATTTGCACTCCAAATTCCAAAAATGCCCTCCACTAGCCAATTACGGAAATTAATAAAAAGTAAAAATTCTACAACCATTTTCCTTTTTACTTCAAAGTTACTATAAATTGTGCATAACCTCCCACTACTGTCGCTTATCAAAGAAAAAGAATAATTTTATCCTATAATTAATATATTCTAAAATATATAATAACAACTTATCATATTATATTATAATCTATAGTTTCAATATTGCATCATATGCACACTATAAACTGTAGTTCTTTTTCTCTTTTATGGCATTTAATATAAATCACCTTATATTAATTCTCCAGTAATAATGTATCAAATATATCATATCAATTATTCACATATAATTGAATCAATTTAATCATATCATATATAATCAAATTTCCTTTGTTAATTTGAACACTTCAAACTAACTCAAATCTGATTCTCAACTTGAACCATTGAGCAACCAAGAAGACCTTATGACTGTTGTATATTTGAGGTCTCGGAACCGAATACGGGGATACACTAGGGACTAGAACTTAAATCGATGAGATCCACCATCCATTAACTGTCGGGCACTCCACTAAAGACCGAAAATTTCACTCTTCGCACTACAGATATATTTCTGTGTCCATACAACAAATAACCAGTGCGACCCTTCACAAAATCGCTCGTAAGTACAATTGGGCCAATTTACCATTTTGCCCCTGTAGTTACATCTAACTCTTTAAGTACCATTGATTCCTCTAATGAACTATAAGGCATAGTCCTACTATGGCTGAGTCCTCTCTTCCCAAGAGAGGGTGTGGTCATTATGTTCAAGACTCGGAATCAGCCCTTAAGGGAAAAATTTATCTACTTACCCTTGTTTCAGGGAAGGAGTGAATTTCGTCTTGTGTAGCTGAGTTTCCAGCTCCCCAATCAGATGAATCCCCAAAATAGTAGGCTTGTTGAGTTGGCAATCTGGCCACTCTCACCCATACAAATCAAAGGACCACCCTCATGAGCAGGAGTTGCCAACTCACTCAGGATTAAAATCATGTCAACTATGGTCATTCTAGTGAAATGTAAGTCTCAATTATGAATGGCGTTATATAAAGAGACTAATCATTTCGTGGTCCAGTCTTATACAAACTATTTGTATAGGATATCCCCACTCGCATGTAGCACTGTACAATACTAGTAACATCTACAAAATGAGTCGTATCTGTAGTGTCACCAGGATAAGGTATTCCTCCTTTATTTATCTACTACAGGCCATTTAGGTTATTACGTAAGGCATGATCCACTTGTATATCTCCACATACATGCTTAAGTTACATAAAATAACCATGGATCTTAGTTGACTGGATTGAGTAAGAGCTTATAAAATAACTCTTATTTTATTAATAACAATATGTTTACAAACTACGAGACTACCAGGAGATTTAGGACACCAATCCCAACAATCTTCCACTTATCCTATAGCCTCGGGAGACTAATGTGCAATACAAAACAGTACAAAATACAATACACTAAGGCATACTCTATACCCTAGTAACATCTCTCACTTGCCCTAGATAAGATGCCGCATATCCCGTAGACATAGACTTTCCAGATGACCCTCGAACACTTTAGCCGTGAAAGCCTTTGTAAATGGATCGGCAACGTTGTGTTCCAACGTGATCTTCATGAAAATCACATCACCGTAATGCACAATCTCTTGGATCAAATGATACTTCCATTCTATATGCTTGCCTCTTCAGTAACTCCGAGGTCCTTTAGAATTTTCCACAGCCCCGTTGTTATCACAGTAGAGTCTGATCAGTAAATATATATTTAGAACGATGTCCAAATTAGTGAGGAACTTCCTAAGCCAAACAGCCTCTTTAGCAGCTTCACAGGCAACTACATTTTCGATTTCCATAGTGGAGTCTACGATGCATCCTTACTTGATGCTTTTCCATACTATAGCCTCTCCATTTAAAGTGAACACTGACCCTGATGTAGATTTTCGAGAATCTCTATCAGTCTGAAAGTCAGAGTCTGTGTATCCTGTAAGGATCAAATCCTTATCTCCATACACGAGCATATAGTCCCTTGTTCTCTGAAGATATTTGAGGATTGTTTTGACTTGCATCCAGTGATCTAATCCTAGATTGGACTGATATCAACTGACAATCCCTATTGCATCAAATGTCAGGTCTAGTACATAATATTGCATACATAAGGCTACCAACAGCCGATGCATAGGGAATCCGTCTCATTTTCTCAACCTCTTGAGTTTTCTTAGGACACTGTTCCTCAGACAAAAAAATTCCATGCCTGAAAGGTAATAAACCCCTATTGGAATTCTGTATAGAGTACCTAATTAACATCTTGTCAATGTATGATGCTTGAGACAAGGCCAACCTTTTTGTTCTTACGATCCCTTATGATCTGAATCCCTAGAACAAACTGCGCCTCTCCCAAATCTTTCATTTGGAATTGGGCAACTAGCCATTTCTTAATGTTAGTCAGAAAACCTACATCATTCCCAATGAGTAGGATATCATCCACATACAGCACAAGGAAAACTACAAGTTGTTGATGATTTTCTTGTAAACATAAGGCTCATCAACATTCTGATAAAAACCATATGATTTGATCGCACTATCAAATCTAATGTTCCAAGATTTAGATGCATGTTTCAGTCTATAAATGGACCTATTAAGCTTGCAAACCTTTTGCTCTTCGTCTGGATCAATGAATCCTTCTGGTTGAGCCATGTAGATGGTCTCCTCAAGATTACCATTCAAAAAGGCAGTCTTGACGTCCATTTTTCATATCTCATAATAAAAAAATTGGCTATAGACAGAAGAATCTGGATAGACTTTAACATGATAACAGGTGAGAAAGTTTCTTCATAGTCCACTCCCTCAACCTAGGTATAACACTTTGCAACAAGTCTAGTCATAAAGGTCTATACCTTTCCATCCACACTTTTTTCCCTCTTGTAGATCCATTTACAACCTATAGGTCTTACCCCATCAGGTTGATCTATAAGCTCCCAGACATAATTGAAGTACATAGACTTCATTTCCTTATTTTAGCTTGAATCATTCATCTCTGTCAACATCTTCTATTGCTTACTTATAAGACAACGGATTCTAAACCCCATAATCAGATATGATGTTTTGGGCTTCTATTAAACCCATGTAACGTTCCGGTGGGTTCACAACCCTCCCACTACGTCAAGGCAGTCTCAACTCTTGAGATGGTTGACTAGATGAACTGACATCAACAACTCTGGTTGATTTATCAGTCTGTTCAACAACTCTTGTCAACTTCTCAGTAGTCTCCTTAGAAATTTCATTTAAAACAAGCTTACTTCGTGGCTTATGAACCCTTATGTGGTATTCTTCCAAGAAGATAGCATTTGTCGATATAAACACCTTATTCTCACTTGGATCATAGAAGTATCCACCCCTCATTTATTTGGGGTAGCCTACAAATAGGCAAACTTTCGAATGAGAAAAGTAGCATTTTTCGATACAAACACTTTACTTCTAGGATTGTGCTCCCCTATATGATCCTCCTCAAGAAAAGTAACGTTTGTTGATCTAAACACTTTTTTTCCTTAGGATCATAAAAGTAACCCCTCATGTCCCTTTGGGGTAGCTTACAAATAGGCACAGCCTCGAACGTGGTTCCAGTTTCTTAGGTTTAGCCTCAAGCACATGTGTTGGGCAACCCCATATGCGGAGTGACGTAAACTAGCTTTACGCCCGTTTCACAACTCCAAAGGTATTATGAAAATACTCTTGGAGAGAACACAGTTCAGGATGTATATTTCAGTTTCTACTGCAAAACCCCAAAACAAGTCCGGTAAGGAAGCGTAACTCATCATTGTTCAAACCATGTCCAACAAAATTCTATTTCTCCTCTCCGATACACCATTCTGCTGAGGTGTACCAGGTGCTGAGAGTTGAGAAACTTTTTCATGTTCTATCAAATAGTTCTGGAACTCAGAATCCAAAAACTTTCCACCTCGATCAGATCGAAGTGTTTTAATCATTTAACTTAATGTATTTTCAACTTCAGCCTTGAACTCTTTGAACTTTTCAAAGGATTCAAACTTATGTTGCATTAAATAAACGTACCCATATCTTGAATGATCATCAGCAAAAGTGATGAAGTATTCATAACCTCCCCTGGCTCGCACATTCATCAAACCACAAAGGTTTGAATGCACTAACTCTAGACCTTTTCTAGTAAAAAGGTCTTTTAGTCATTTTTTCTTCAAGGCATGACTCGCACACAGGTAAAGAATTTTCTTCTAACTCGTTTAGAAGTCCATTCTTCACCAACCTCTCAATCCTATTGAGATTAATATGCCCCAAACGAAGGTGCCAAAGTTGGGCATTTTCTTTAGGAGAAACTTTAAGTCGTTTGTTTTGAGTTACGAAAGTTTTAAACATCTCTCCATTATGGAGGGAATTTGTTGCTAACTACCTTAGCATATACAAATTTTTTCCAGTTGTGCTAAACATATTTCAATACCATCTTTCGAAATAAACAATTTATTTACTGAAAAATTCAAGGTGTATTTATATTCAAGCAACGACTTTACAGAAATTAAGTTCTCTCTTTAACTCGGGATCTACATACACATCATTCAAAATGATAAATCTATTATGTAAAGTCAACCGGAGACCTCTCACTACCACAGTTGAGACGACGTGCCCAGTTCCAACTCGCATCGTCATCTCACCAACCTCAAGCTGCTGCCAGGAACTAATTGTTGGGGTTTGTGCCCTAAAGTCTCGTGTCCTGTAGTTTGTAAACAACTATGTACGAACACTTGTGATGTATAATATATATGATATTTACTTCACTTCTTGACTTTGCACATTTAGATGTTTTTTATTTTACCACAAACCAATAAACTTAATATCCCTGGTTGTCTTTATGTAACTTAAACATGTATGTAGTGACATATAAGTGGATCATGTCTTAAGTGACAACCAAAATAGTCTGTAGTATATGGATTTAGGAGGGAAACCTTATCCTGGTAACACTATGGACGCGGCCCACTTTGTGGAATGGTTACAAATGTTGTGACTTGTCACAGATGGTCCGATCCTGATCATTTGTGTAGTGGACATGAGAGTGGGGGCATCCTGTACAAAGAGTTTGTATAAGACCTGACCTCGAAATGTTAATGTCTTTTCATATAACTCCGTTCATGACTGAGAATTCACTTCATTAGGATGACCATAGGTAACGTGACCTCAATCCTGAATAAGTTGGAAACTCCTGCCATTGAGGGCAGTCCTCTGATTTTCATGGATACGAGTGGCCAGAGCGCCGACTCAAACCTATCATTTTGGGGATTCTTCTGATTTGGGAGCTGGGAACTTAGCTTCACAAGATGGAGTTCACTCCTTCCTCAAACTAGGGGTAAGTAGATAGATTTCTCTCTAAGGGCTGATCCTCGGGCTTGAACGATGTGGCGCCACGCACCTTCTCATGGCCCGAGAGGTGTTCACACATAGTAGGACTATGTTATATTATTCATTAGAGGGATCAATGGTACTTAAGGAGGAATATGTAATTACAGGGGCAAAACGATAAATTGGCATGCTGTAATTACGAGTATCTGTGAAAGGTCATCGTACTGATGATTAGTTATATCCATGGACATAGAAATATATCTATGGCAAGAAGAGTTCAACTATCGGTCTTTAATGGAATGCCTGATAGTTAACGAATGGTGGATATCGTGAATAAAGAGTTTAGTCAGCTATTCACATACCATTGGAGCTTCGAGCCATAGGTCCATAGGGTCCCATTGCTAGCTTGGATACAAGTTGAGAGTTAGTTTTTGGGTCAATTTGAAATGTTCAAATTGACAAGAGGGAATTCGATTATATATGATATAATTGAACGAGTTAATTAAATATGATATAATTGAACGAGTTAATTAAATATGATATAATTAATTTTATGTATGAGATGAATTAATTTGGAGGAAATTGAATATAAATATGATTTATATCTAGTAGAGAAAAATATTATAATTAATATATGACATACATTAAAAATACATCATGGCGTATAATTAAACATACATCACATGTACATTAAATAAAAATTGATGGACCGGGATAATTAGCCTCAAAACTGGAAAGAAAAGCTAACTATTACAAAAAAAATTGAGTCAACCGGTTCAAATAGGCGAACCAGGTTTTGAACTGCCCGGGCGAAGCCTCGTCACTTGATCGTGTAGTAACTTCTTGTGATCGTCGAGTAACGCCTATCGAGTATAAATGATCGTATAGCGTGGGTCGCGTGCCTTTGGACTATGTGATGAGCATGAAGGCCACGCGATCGTGTAGCGCACATCGAGCAATGCATGCCATGCAATCGAGTAGACAACGACTATGCGATGCAGTATGATTGTCTAAATGATCGAAGAGCAAGCATCGAGTATCGTATACCAAGTGATCGAGTAGCCAGTGACTATGTTTAGTGCACGCACCATGCGTCGAATATCATATACTCAATGATCGTTTACCCCGAGCATATACGCGATTGAGTAGCCAACACAACACGATCGAGTAAACTCTTTACTAGATCGCGTAACATTAGCTATGCGATCGTTTAGCAAATAACATGATCAAGTAGAACTTTTCTACACGATCGCATAGCCAAATCTAAACAATCGTTTAGCTTGGGCTACATGATACAACCAACGATTGGTCTTCTTCCTCAAAGCAAACAACATCTCCATGCGTCTGAAGCTTCATCACGAATGACTCAAACAAAACAAAAACTTGAATACATACTCGATAGCATGTTAATTATGCTCCAAAACGCATGGGCCCTTACAAATTAACTAAAGAAAGTTTTAAACAGAGGCAATCATCCCAACAACTACATATAACACTTAAATGCATTGCAGAATTCATAAAATCCACCAAGACTATAAATGAAATTCAATACAACAATGAAATTTGGAATATTAGAACAACCTGTCTCTGATACCAATTGAAGGAACTATAAAACTAGAGGACCAGTGAGTGGAAGCGGATCGTTCCAAATTCCATTGTGAAATAACATAAATATTTACAGTCATTCCAAACTATTATGCATTAAAGACTAAATTTCAGCATGCTTCTTAATTAACATACAAGAGATCGAGTAAATAATACCTTTGAAGAACCCTTTCTTCACGTATTTCCCTCGATCGTTCAGCAACTCAGCAAACAAGCATGAACGCAATGAGCCTCTCGAAAATCCTCGATCACCAGCGAGTACAACTCGATCCTCAATCCTCGAATGGAACTCAACACCACCACAAGGTTACTTTGGTATTCTCGGTGTGAGAATCCAGGAGTTGTGGGATCTGTATGAATTTGGATAGAGGGATGGAGGAACTAAACGATCGAGTATACAATAACTAATTGTATAGAAGAAGAAGTCTATCGTATAAACTTGTTTTGCGTAGAAACGAGTTCTATCGTATAGAATACTCGACATGATCGTTTAGTCTCTCGAAAGTAATGTGATTACTTGATGCATGAAGCATGGAATTAATAATGAAAAACTATTTTTCATCTTTATCCCTCAATTTTAATAAACCAAACCACCCACTAAGGTTGGTTATCAGAGAAAAAGAAAATTAATTATCTCATAATTAATACATTATAAATAAAAAGAATAATTAACTTATCATATTATATTTATAACCTATAGTTTTAACATTGCATCATATGCGACATATAAATCATAGTTCTTTTTCTCTTTTATGGCATATAATATAAATCATATTTATATTAATTCCTCCAATCAAATAATAATGTATCAAATACATTAAATCAATTATATCATACATAATTAAATTAATTGAATTATATCATATATAATCAAATACCCTCTTGTTAATTTGAACATTTCAAACTAACCCAAAAACTGATTCTCAATATGAATCCATTGAGCTACCAAGGGGACCTTATGGACCTGTAGCTTGAAGCTCAAACAGTACATGAATAACTGACTAAACTCTTTAATTACAATATCCACCATCCATTAACTTCTGGGCACTCCACTAAAGATCAACAGCTACACTATTCACATTACAAATATATTTCTTTGTCCATTGGATATAACCAATCAACAATACTATTACCCTTCAAAAACCGCTCGTAAGTACAGGTAGGCCAATTTACCATTTTGCCCCCGTAGTTACATCTACCTCCATAAGTACCACTGATTTCTCTAATGAACAATAGATCATAGTCCTACTATGATTAAACCCTTCTCGGACTAAGAGAAGGTGTGGCGCCACATTGTTCAAGCCCTGTCTCTTATACACATCTAGATGTGTATAAGAGACAGGTGTAATATTGTTCAAGACCAGAAATTAGCCCTTAAGGGAGCAATTTATTTACTTATCCCTACTTCGGGGAAGGAGTGAATTCTGTCTTGTGTAGCTGAGTTCCCAGCTCCTCAATCAGACAAATCCCCAAAGTGGTAGGTTTGAGTCGGCGATCTGGCCACTCGCACCCATGCAAATCAAAGAACTGCCCTCATAGGTAGGAGTTCACAACTCACTTAGGATTAAGATCATATTATTTATGGTCATCCTAGTGAAATGAAAGTCTCAATTATAAACAACGTTATATAATGAGACTAAACATTTTGTGGTCCGATCTTATACAAACTTCTTTATATAGAGTATCCCCGCTTACATGTCTAATATACGAATGATTAAGATCAGATCATTTGTAGCACTTTACAACATTTGTAACACCTACAAAGTGAGCCACACTCGTAGTGTCATCAGGATAAGGTATCCCTCATTTATCCATATACTACTGATCATTTAGGTTATCACTTAAAGAACAATCCACTTGTATATCTTCACATACATGCTTAAGTTACAACGACAACCAAGGATCTTAGTTTATTGATTTATAGTTAATAAAACTAAAATATCTCATATTTCATAGACTGGAGTGAATAACATATCTCATATTATAAATCACAAAGTGTTTGTTCATACAAGTGTTTACAAACTACATGACCCTATTAGATTTAGGGCATCAACTCCAACAATTTTCTTACACACTTGGCGATCTTTGTCAGCTGAGAACATCTAGGTAGAATATGAAGATTGTACCTCGTTGAAGTTATCTATCCCCTTAAAATAGTTACTCACGAAATCTTGAAGAGGAACTAGGTTGTTTGCATAAATCTTGGAAATGCCAGAAAATACTTTAGCCACTTTAGTTTAAGGCTCGGGATTTGTTCAAAAGGGGTATGAACAATCTTATCATGAATATCCTCCCATATAGATAAAGTAGCTATATGAAAGAAGTTTGAAACCCTTGCTTCGCCATAATATAAAGATGGTTTAGGATTTACTGTGATCAATTTCCTATAAGTACATTGGTCCGGCTCAGAAATTTTGAAGGAACCAGGAAGGGGTAGGACTTTCTCCATTAAAAATACTTCGGAGAAGCCATTTTCTCTGGTTGGAGGGTTCAAAACTTCCACGTTTTCCTCATTTATTTTCTTCTTGTTGCGTTGAATATCTTTTGAAATGACAGGAAGTCATGAGGATTGTTGCAGCTGGTTTAACTACCGGTACTTCAAAAGTGTCAACCTTCTCAATGGTTAAATACAAAGCAAAAGGTCTCGTTAAAGATTCATCACTATGTTGTCTGCAAGCTCTTAAAGGTGATTGCTCAAGGGTGACTGCAAAAATAATAATAAAAAAATAAAATAAACAAATAAATAAATTGTCTGTTAAAGAAGAAGATAGATAGATAAATAGATAGAGAGAGAGAAGGGATACGGGGTATAGCGATGCTAGGACCTATCGAAGCACTTTAAACTCCTTCAAAAAAGTCATCAACGAATGTCTTGGCCTTCTTTGAGGATCTTTTCTAATGATGATCACTTGTACTAATATGGCTTTCTTCTCTATAAGTCGCAATATCTTTCTGAAGGTTGGGAGCTGATGCTTCAATTAAACGAATTTGTTTACCACCTAAGTTATTCCCTTTGTTCTTGGATAGCTTAGGTCGTGATGAAATAGGAATAGTGCTATTCACTAAATGATGTCTATTGTCCTCAAAATAAGTCTCATGCTTCGTTAGCCACCAATTTTTGTAGCATGATTAAGGGTGTTCACGGCTCTATTCGATTCGGTTTGGGACTCAAATCGAACCGAACTGCAAATTTCAAAAAGTATTTTTCAAACTGAACTATATGTTCGATTTGAACCAAACCGAACTTCGATTTCGTGGTTTGTTTGTTTGTTTTTTAAGATTTTTTATGGTTTTTTCATATTTTCTAAATTTCTATGACTTGAAACAATGTATTTAAAAATATAGTTTTGACGGATAATATTGAAATTTAAAAACAATAAGAATTAAAATGTTTAAAGTTTAATAATAACAATTGCAAATAGTCATTATTTGGTATCGTTTGGATTACTAATAAAACTACAAGTTCAACAACAAACTTAAAATTATTCCAAAGTCAAAAAATATAAGTACTACAAACATAAAAGTTCTTGTTCTTCAAACAATAACTTAAAAGTTCCAAAGTGCACCTCACTAAATATAAATACAAGTCCTACAACAAACATTAAACTTCTAAAGTCCACCAAAAATAAATACAAGTCCTACAAATATAAAAGTTTCAAAGTCCATCAAACATAAATACAAGTACTACAATACAAACATAAAAGTTCCAAAGTCCATCAAACATAAATAAAATTACTACAAACATTAAAGTTTCAAAGTCCACCAAACACAAAAGTTACAAACTTGTTCAAGCCACCTTCTCCTTCACATTCTTCTCCTTCATGTTCTTCTCCTTCCCGTTCCTCTCCTTGATTTTCACCTTTAAACCTACTTTGAAGTCTACAAAAATGATTCTTGTTAACATACTAATTATATAAATAATATATTTGAAGTATAGAAAGAATGTTTTAAAGATACGAACCTTCTTCAACAATTATAAGATCCTCCAAATATCTTTGAAAATCAATGCTAATTGCTTTTGAACGTAACCAATTTTTTGCACATACAAGTGCCTCAACTGTGGTTGGAATTAACATGGAACGAAAAGGATCAATTACTCTCCCACTAGTACTGAATGCATACTCAGAAGCAACTTTGGATACCGGAATTGTTAAAAGATCTCGCGCAATTTGGCTAAGAACCTTATATCTAGAAGAATTTCCTTTCCACCAATCTAAGATATAGAATTTCTCCTCACATTTAATATGAGGCTCCAATAAGTAAATATTAACTTCTGTATCCATACTTAGTGTATCCTCTTCCTCCATATCTTCAAAATCAAAACGAAAAACGTCTGAAGTAGTACTAACAGTAGAAGTAGTAGTTCTAGATGAAGATGTAGTACTCAAAGAGCTACTACTACTACTATCACTACAAACCGAAGATTGACTCATACTTGCACAATCCTTCAACACTTGAGATGATGAAATTGAACATGAAGATGAAAAATGGGTCCAAATCACAAAGTATATTCGACAAACAGTTTTCTCAAAACAGACTCCACCTTATTTCCCACTTCTTTTATTGTATCCATATCAAATAATTGATTCAGACAATACATAAGAGATTTCATCTTGTAACGTGGGTCCAAAACAAAAGCGATATACAAAAAGAAATTTGTTTTCTCGCTTTTCCCCAATACTTATCATACTTCTCTTGCATTTTCAAAGACATGTCATGCAAAAGAAAATTATCAGGACTAGCTCCACTTGAATATTTTTTATGCAATTCTAAATAATACTAATCTTATGAAAGATCGTGTTAGAAGTAACATTAAAAAAAACCTTGAAAGTCTAACAGTTACTTCACAAGAACTTAGTAAAAAAACTAGCAATTTCCCAATCTTTGGTGGTTGGTTTACTCTCTTCATTCATGTAGATTGTGTCGCAGTCTTCTAACCTCTCAAATGTCTTTTCTAACTTTTCAATTGCATCAAGCAACAAGTATGTAGAATTCCATATAGTTTGAACATCAAGACACAACATACTCTTACTAGATATGTTCTCTTCTTCAATACACTTCTTAAATTTAGCAAGTCTAGCAGGAGAAGATCTAACAAACCTCACGACACTTCGAATTCGAATCAATGTATCATTCACATCTTTCAGACCATCATAGATAATCAAATTCAATATATGTGCACAATACCTAATATGCAAGAAATCCCCATTCAACATAAACCCATGTTTAAAACGCTTCTTTAGATAAGCAATGGTTGTATCATTTGATGAAGCATTATCAACAGTTAACGTTAAAACCCTATAAATACCCCATTGTTTCAAACATTTCTCCACCTCTTTTCCTATTGTCTCCCCTCTATGATTCTCAATCTGAGAGAAACTAATAATTCTCTTATGTAACTTCCATTTTCTATCAATAAAGTGTTCGGTCAAAACCATGTAATTAATATTTTGAGTATCAGTCGTAAGTGAGACTTTATATCCTTCCTCCATAAAAATGTCTCTCAACTGTTTTCTCAAGCTAGCATATATTCCTAAAATATCTCTAGCAATTGTAGTTCGAGAAGGAATAACAAATTTTGGTTCTACTAAAATCAAAGTCTCTTCCACGTGCCTCCTAAATCCCTCGTTCTCCACGAATTTAAAGGACAATTTATCAATTATGATCATCTCAGCAATTAGTCTTCGAGCATTCTCAATAGTGAACATATTATAGTTGACTTCATTTGTGTTATATCTAACTTACTGTCTTTTATCTTATAAGAATTTTTTTTATAATAATGTTCAAGATGCATTCTCATAGTTGAATTTCCATTCCTTCTTGGATGACATGCATACACCATTCCATAATAATCACATTTAGCATGTGGATCATCATCACTATATTCAGAGCATTTAGTAAAATGATCCCATACCGTAGACGTATTTTTCCTCTTTTTTCAAGCTGGTTGGAATTCTTGTGGAGGCATGCTAATCTCAACAACATCATCATTTTCGTTCACATTAGAGCAGTAGTTGCACTTGCTATCAGTCTTAGTATTACTATCACTATTGGTCAAGCTCGTCGACATCATACCTACTACCTAATGCCTACAATATACAAAGGAGAACCAATATAAGAACAATCAAATAGAAGTTGAAAAGGAGAATGAGTTCTAAGAGGAAAATATAGAGCAAACATGTTTTTATGGTTCAACCAAAAATCAGCAAACAGTTTAAGAAAAAAGATGATCCTTATAGAATTGAAATCCATAACAGTTTACGGACTAAAATAGACAAAAGCTCATGAAAAAATTTCAAAAATCTAAAAAGTTAAATGACCAAAATGGGCATTTTGAAGGGACCAAAATAAAGCACAATTAAACGTTTAGAGACCAAAATGAGATTTAAACCTTTTCAAGAGTAGTTGAAAGTGAGTTATTTCACCGTACAACCCCAATATATTATATTATATTGTTTTTTAATATATTTATTAAAAAGTTGTTCGGTTCGGTTTCAAATCGGTTTTTAGATTTGAAACCGAATCGAATCGCAATAATTCAATTCCAACATACATCAAACAGAACTAAACTACATTAATTCGGTTTCGGTTCAGTTCCTTTTTGGTTAGCATTCGGTTCAGTTTTAGCAGTTTCAATGATCATCCCTAAGTGTGGTGTAACATGGTTGCATGGCTCCAACAAGCGAGCAGGTAGAAATACTTGAGATAATGTCTTACATGTCATGCATACTCTCCAATGATATAACATATTTCTTGGTGTGTGGCAGGTGATATACCCCCTATATCATTAGGGATGTCTTAGTAAAAGTTAAATTGTCGACCAAATCGATAAGGGCTATACGATTTTATAGTCCAAACGTTCTCATATTAGGAAGTTAGGTAGCATGATCACATACTGGTGAAATAGCAAGACTTTAAATGTAATGACCCGACTTTCTAGAATGGGAGTCAGATCATTACTATATGCATGCATAAATCTCAAAACGATATTTTCACAAAGTTTGACTAAATTCAAAAGAATGAAATAGATTTTTATTATAAAACCTATAAAAAAAATAAATAAAGTCTCTGTTCGGGGTACCTCTAACTTTACTTTTTTTACAAAAATAAACTAAATAAATAACCAAATCAAATAAACAAATAATTTAATTGTCTAACTTCTAAACTAAAACATGAAAACATGAAAAGATGAAAAGAAAACATGTCGGAAGCGATATCTAGTCCCAAGGCCTGGTCACGAATTCTTCTTGTCATTTGTCGTTCTGCCGTTTCCTTTACCGGAAAAAAATGTAGATAGTAGAGTGAGTAAAAAAATACCCAATAAGTGGCCCACTAGATGTACCTGTCAACTTTCCTATCAAGACAAAGGTGTACATTCCGAATATAAGCATAAGGGGCGAACCCAAAGGCACACCCTCATAAAACAAGTGACTCCGAAGAGTTGCAATAACATGATCGTAGGTGGCGATCCCATAAGGATGGCGAATCATACTCAGTGAACACAGTCCGATAGGAATGATAACAACCACCACAATCTAACAACCACCACAATCTACATGCAACATACATCGTCCAAGTTCATATCAAGCAATAACATAATGTAATAAACATGCTTTCAGTGTATTCCCAGTCTTAACATCAACTTAGGGTTCGAGCGCAAACCGATAGTAAATTACTTATCTTAGCTCAATGAATCAACCCAATCTTCATAGCTTGAAAACTTCTTGGTGTAAATCCTAGAACACAATATATAATTAATTTTATCCTCTTCAAGCCGCCCCCCAAAAAAAAAATTAGATTCACTCTAAAGAAACCATGACACTTTACCCAAATTGACCTTGAATATAAAATTGCCTCAAAACTAACCTTTAACTCCGTGGACAGCTCAGTAAAACCCTTCAAAACTTCAAATATAAAATCTAAATAACATGGATAAAGCAAATTTAGTCCCAAAAGCTTTATGGGTAATCAACCCCAAAGTCAAAACTCCATAATAAACTCATGAAACTCATCTTAAATCACCTTTAAAATCATTGGATACCACGTTCATGCCTTCAAACTTCCTTCCAAATTGAACCTAATGCCCAACCAAAAATGGGTAAACTTCAAATTAATTTCAATACTTGATGGGTTACCAATAGCCACCCCAAAACGAATCCAAAATCACAAAATCGATCACTTACTAGAATCCGATCAAAATTTGGTGAGACCCACAAGAACGGCAGTGACCTATAGAGAACACGCACGGCGGCTCACCTGCACGCCGGAGATTCGACCGATGCGCGAACGAAACAACAACCGGTGGCTCGATGGTGAGGCACAACGATAGCAATGGTTAGGTCCAAGCGAATGGGTGCTGGCGATCTGCGGCGGCATGAAGCTAACATGAAGAAGAAAGATGGAGGCAGAGGGGGTCGGCTAGAGAGTGGGGGAAGGAAGGTTGAAGATGGGTGAATAGTTGCACATGCTTCCCTAGGTGACTTAAATATATATTATTTTATTTCCTTCTCAAACCATAATTCCCAATATATATATATGGGGTTTTGAAATTTAATAAGAAAAAGGGAAAAGTTGTGCATATATATATGTGTGTTCCCTTTCTTTTCCCTAATATATATGTATATATATACTTATCCCTTCCCTTCCATCACATCAAACCTCAATCATATAAATTTTCTCTCACCAATTTAAATCTACCAACAATAAATCCTAAATAAAATTCAAACCTCCAAATCCCCTAAATTCATAAACTTTTTATCAATTAATCCCAATATTTCCAAATCTTCTCCAATATTCCAAACCGAAATATAGATCCACCAATTGAATTAAATCCAAATTTAGATCTTGAACACTTAATTAAGATTGGATTATCTCGACCCAAAAATTAAAATTCAGCCTCAACACTCAAAATAACACCCAAATAATCAAGACAACTAAATAAAAAAAAAAATTTACCTAACAATTTGAGATGTTACATTAGAAATTATGAGTATCAGCCATCGGTCATGCACTCGTGCCTACTTTTGTTCTAAATATTCACGTGCCATTAAATATTTGCACCAAAGTAGATTGAGTCACCTTCGCCAGAAAAGTTGATCATCTTTGGACCCCGAATGGCTACAGGAATGGGGTAGTGTATGTTAAAATAGTGGGCTAGCCAACCATGGACATAATACATAGGAAAGTGAGAGTACATGCGTCCAATTGAGTTTGAAACTTCTGTTATTAGCCTTAAGCCATGATATATATTGGCTAAAACTGGGACGGTAAGGCTATAGATTGTCTTGTTGACCATCAAACTAGCAATTCTAAAGACTCAAGGGTGAAGATAGCCTCCATTTTGTAGAAACACAAAAAGGCACAATCAATCGGATAAAAAGGCAGCCAAATATGTTTTACTCTTCGAGTTGTCTTTTATCCTGAGTTATGCAAATAACATATTTTCCCTACTCGACCATTCTCGGGACTCGAACCTCGTACCATTGGGATTTTGAGTAGACTGGGAGTATGAGGCTTTCTTTTGCTTCTGTGTAGACTTATCATATCTTTGAGCCCTTAGGAACCAAAATGAAATCCAAAAGTTAATGGTCGTCAGGGAATCATTCTTAGAAGGTGTTGTATGATTTTCTCTCTGCAAGCACACTATTGATAATACGCTTGGAAAAGATGTTCACCCGTCTTTGGAAGATATCTCTCCTTGTCTCGATAGCCAGTTAATTCTTTAAGGGAAGGAATCACCTCCTCACAAAAACTCCACCTGATTGGAAGACACCCAAATGACCATAGGTCCAATAAAGAAATGGATAATTCACCTGCCACAGTGTGAAGAGTGTTGGTTGAAGGACACCAAGCTTCGTAAAAGGCTCAAACTACATCTCTATTACGATCATATTTGTACAGAGAAGTAATCACCGCACCAAATAAATTGACATCATAAAGGAATTGCTCATTTCAGTCGACTACGAACTCAAGTCACTCCCAATAATAATTAGTAATGCTAAATTCTCTAGAGACCTTCATTATGATGCTCCAGCGAGTCTGGCCCTCGACTATATGACGTTCGAGAGTTAATACTTGGTCGGGGTTAGGGGCCTCGTCATGAGTAGAAGATTGTAAGATCCACACGCTTTCTCTCTAAGCCAAAAGCATTTCTGTTGATAATTTAGGAAGAATCATATTATTGTCTAAACTTGGCCAACGATCTGCAAAAGGGTCAGCTAATGACTTTTCCACAAGAAAACTAAGTCCATCTTTTATTGGTTGTCCTCCATCTGCAAGAATCATGGGGTATCTCTCACCAGACGAGATGCATTCAGTAAAGTGAGCTATTATTCTGTAAAAAAAATCACCATAAAAGAATGAGTCTCGGCGCCATAATCCAAAGAAAATTAGACATGAAAGATAAAAAATAGGTGAAGAATGAGTCTCGGCGCCATAATCCAAAGAAAATTAGACATGAAAGATAAAAAATAGGTGACCTCCACGAAGCTTTACTATATTCTAAGCCCAAGTAGATGACTAGACATTTTCAGGGTCATACCTGCGTTGATCAAGTAGTTATGTAATAAAGTTGTTTGGACCTTTCCGGGGTTATCCCTACGTTGATCAATCAATTATGTAATAAGGCTGTTTAAACCTTTTTGGTATCCCTATGTTGATCAACAAGTGGTATTATAGGGTTGTTTAGACCTTTTCAGGTTCATCCCTATATTGATCGCAGTTATGTAATAGGGTCCTTTAGACATTTTTGGGGTCATCCCTACATTGATCAAGTTATGTAATAGGGTTGTTTAGACCTTTCCGAAGTCATCTCTATATTGATCAACAAGTGGTATTGTAGGGTTGTGTAGATCTTTCTGGGATCATCTCTACGTTGATTAAGCAGTTATGTAATAGGTTTGTTTAAACCTTTCCGGGGTCATCCCTACATTAATCAAGCAGTTATGTAATAGGGTTTTTTACATCTTTCCAAGGTCATCCCTATGTTGATCAAGAAGTGATACAATAGGGTTTGTTCAGAGATCATCCCTATGTGTGTCGAGACGAAAACCATGTATCAAGGTATCCCTGCTTAAAAAAATTCACCTTTTGCAAAGATATAAAGAAGTCGGTGAGGTAAAAAAAATGGTTACTCCCTCGAGGCTTAAGTTGCTAATCTGTAAAAAACGGGGACAAGTTAATAAATTAAGGAAATATATATATATATTAGAAAAGTAAAAAATAGGGTGATAGAAAATTTCAAAGAGATTTGTTTTTTAAAAAAAAAAAATTGAATCAAATGGATTTTAAAAAAAGAAAAGAGGAAAAAAGAAAAGAAAACAAAGTAAAAAGAAATAAAAAAGAGAAAATATATAATAAATAAAAAATAACAAAAGCCTAGTTTTTTTTCCGTTTCAGTCGCAGTCCCCCCATTCACATCTTCCTCTTTGTTACGACCATAAGCCCTACCGTTTGTCTTGTCCGACGGCCGCCGCTTAAAACCCATGTCGATCTCTTTGATGTCGCGAAGAGACACCGTCGGTCGCTCACTAGGGGTTCACTACTGGAATACGGCCGGTTTGTCGGCCGCTCACCTGGGGGTTCGCTGTTGGGATACGGCCGGTCCGCCAGTCCGGCAGAGGCTCACCACGGTCGTTCGGATCTGCCCTTGGCTTTGTACGCATTGCCTTGATTTACAGCGTCTCTTATGTTGGAGTTACACCAAATGACAGTTGGAAAACGGTTCAGACGTGGAGGCAACAAAGACATCTCCATTTCTCATGGTGTTTGGTGGGCATCGAACGGCGCGACGGCTGTGGAGGTCACCAAGAGAGGGGCGGCGGCCGATGGCAGTAAGAAAAACAAATAAGCAAAAAAAAAAAAAAGGCAAAAAAGGAAGGGTGAAACTTCTTTGAATATTGGGTGGGAAATTACCTATGGCGTGTTTGAAGTTAACAAAAAATATATATATTGGGTTGAGCCAATTTATGGAAAGATTTTAAATCCTAATTGATGTAGATCTCCAAGGAAAATCATTTCAATTTAGAAAATTGATTTTTATTTAAATTTGATTTTCTTTGCTTTAATTTCAAAAAGAGAGAGAACTTTTGAAACGATGTGAATTTGCATGATTAGCTTGAGATTAGATATTAAGGCTATTCAGAAATGTTCTAACATTGAGTCGCATTGAACATTGAAGAGATTACTTGACAATCGTAAATAGATGGGCGCCTAATTCCAATACGACAGGGATCTATCACTACAAGCCAGTTGAACACCGTGATTGATGAGTGGGTAGGTGCACCTCATCTAAACTTCTTTTAAATTTGACCATATTCCAAAATTTATCCAAATTTTAAATTTTCTAAATTTATTCTTAAATCAAAGCAAATCAAATTGAGGATAAAATCTCAATTTTATGTTAAATTAAAATTTGGTTGTAGCCCAAATTTTATTTGTCAATTCTTATTCTCAAGTCAAGTCAAGATTGAGAATAACACTTCTACTTATCTCAAATTTGAGCACATAACAAAATTTCATCCCAAGTTCAAATGATTGAGCTTTTATCTCCGAATCAAAATAGAATGTGGATAAAATATGAAATTTCTTTTGAGTTAAAAACAGAAAATTGGTCATATTCCAAATTTCATACTAAATTCAAATTATTAAACTTTTATCTCTAAATCAAATTTCATTGGGGATAAAACTTGAAATTTCTATTAAATTAAAAGAATTTGGTCATACTCCAGATTTTATACCAAATTCAAATCTCAAAATTTGGACTCTTATCCTCAGAACAAATTAAATTGTGGATAGGACCTTAAAATTGTCTCAAATTAAAGTTTGGCTATGTTCCAAACTTTATTCCAAATTTTAATTAAATTTATATACTAAATTCATACTTTGATTAAATGAACATATCAAATGGAGTCAACAGTAAATAACATATAACTTGTATTTTGATTCAACTTTATTTTTTACGAAATTCATTCACTCATACATGTGTATAAATCTCGAAAATGAGCATTTTTCGAATGAGAAATTTTGGACCAATCACAAAATTGTCACATCATTTACCAAATTAATGACGAAATTATAAATCATTTAATTTGAGACTAATTAAAAATTAACATGTGTCCTAAATTGAAATTGAATACATAAATTGGCAAGTCCCGATGATGCCACTTGTTTTCATCATGGACATTGGATTGGATGAAATTAATTTGGTCCAATTTAATCTTATAATTTGGGCTAAGAACAAATTGAACCGAAAATAGGCATAATTTGGCCCAAATGCCAAAATTAGGCTCAAATCCAATTAAATGGGCCCAAGAGCTATATTCATGGACCAATCAAGCCCAAGTCCACTAAGCCCACGTGAGAACTATATAAATAGAGGAGTTCTCTTCATTTGTGAGGGACAGGAATTCTATACTCCATAAAGCCTAGATAGAATTCTCTACAATTAGAAGACTAAAGGGATCAAATCCTGGAAGCGTTCTCATGTGAGATCGCTTTGCATTCGCGATTCAACTTTTACAATAAACAAAATCGTTGTACTAGACGTAATAGATAAACACATAAATTAGTATGCATTAGGGAAAAGATTAGAACGATTCTTACCTTTGTAGATTCCCCAAGTGCCACGAATAATCCTCTTCAAGGTTCCAATGAATAGATCTCCAAACGGTCTTGATCACAAACAACTCTTTTAGCAATCTCAAATACTACCACAAGAGTTACATCGTTATTCTCTGTAATTCCAATAGAGATATGGATGATATCCAACTATTGGGAGAGGGAGAGGAAAATAAGGTTTTGAAGAGTAGGGAGGCTCGGAGAAAATTCTGCACAAGAACAATAGGGAGTTGTGGTCAGAGTTTCTCTACCATGAGAATTGTGTATTCAGTGCATTCCAAAGGGCCATGGGGAGGTTTTTATATAGAGAATGACCAAGTATATTTTCTAATATATTTTCCTTTTTTATAATTAATTAAATAATAGTTATTTAATTAATTATCCCATTTAACTAAATAACACTTATTTAATTTTGATTTGCACAATAATTAAATAACTACTTATATATTAAACCTGATTTAGTGTATACATTTAATTATCATATACATCCCATGAATATGTGCAAAACCTCTCTATTAATTAATTCCTTATGAATCTAATTCACTTGAATTAATTAATTTTAATCTTATTCAATTATTACTTTTTAATTTGATTATAGATCATATTCATAATTAATTATACATTAATCACATTAATATATAGTTTCCTCAAATTAATTTGAACAATTCAAATTATCCCTCTTTAGTATTCTCTAATGAGCTAACGAGGGGACCTAGTAGACCTGTAGATCAGAAGCTCCAACGATATGAGATTAATTGGTTAATCAATATTCGCTAACTGTGGCTACACTCCACTAAAGACCCACAGTTACACTTTTATCACTACAGATATATTTTTGTGTCCACGGATATAGACCAATACTAGCAAGTTAGTCCTTCACGAGTGTTTGTAACCCCAACTGGGTTAAATTATCATTTTACCCTTGGGTTACTTCTTACTCCTTAAGTATCAGTGCTCCTCTAGTGAACAACTTGTTTATGGTCAAACCAATAAATAGAAACCCTCTAGGGCCAATGAGAGGGTAGGGCCTTTTGTTCAAGTCCTAGAGACACCACTTAAGGGAAAACTTATTGCTTACCTCAAGGAGGAAATGAGTGAATTCCATCTTATATTATTATGTTCCAACTCGCTACTCGGTCTTGTCCCCAAAATGGTAGGCACATTGGGTCGACGATCTGACCACCCTCGCCCATACAAATTAAAGGACAAGTCTCGTGAACAGGAGTTCATAATATATTTAGGATAAGACTAAGTCACCTAGGTCATTCTATTGAAATAGAAACCAAATAATCGACGATATTACATCTAGTGGTTACTATTTCACAGTCCAGTCTTATACAAACTCATTGCATAGGATACCCCCAATCACGTGTCACCTACACAAACGCGTTGGATCATTACATTTGTATCAAATACAAAGTGGATCGTATCCATAGTGTTACCAGGATAAGGTATCCAGCCTTATCCCTATACTATAGACCCTTTAAGCCGTATCTTGAACATTGATCCCTGATGTATCCACAAAGACAGCCTTGAATGTTAGTTTATTGGATTTAGAGTTATTTAGAAAAAATAGACGACAATAAAATTTACTGATTTAACATCTATAACTCTTTATTGATGATGGTCAATTAATAATATTTACTATCTACGAGTTTTAGGGCATAAAATCCAACAAAGACTACTTGACTCCTGAAGACCAAACCACTCCTTGAAGTTCAAGTTTTGAATATCCAAAGAATCTTCCAAGACTTTAACTTTAGGAATATCACACGCTTCGCTTCCCCAAGTCAAGCGTATGCATCCACCTCAGAGAGAATCAGAGGATCAAGTATTAGAGACCGAACCACATCTGCATCAAATCAACATCAACTCAAGTTCAACTCCATGAAACAAGTTTCTCCATAAACCTCGGGCGAACATATACAAACCAAAATCTAAACAATTACACCAAATATTTTTTTTAATTCAAATAAATAACTAATTTCAAAACACAAAATAGCAATGGAAAAAAATTTTAAAAAAATCAACAAGAACACATGTAACATAAATTCTGCTAATAGGGATGACCTGCCTATAATTGAGCATATATACTTGAGGTATAACTGGCAAAAAAAAAAAATCCTTCACTCCTATCCAAAAATTGGTAAGGCATTTTTGCAATATTGACAACAAAGTAGGTATTTTTCAACGTTGAGTTTTTTGGGTAGGCATTTCTTACAATTCTCCTTTTTTGTTCGTGGGCTCAGCCCAGCCCAATGTTAGTCATTTGAGCCCAAGCTAACGAAACCATTCAAAGGGTTAACCAATAAATTGTACATTGTGAAAAATGGCATAAGATATTCGGGTCAACAATTTTATGTTTTAAAATTCATGAGTTTAACGAATATTTGTTTGGCCAACAATCCAGATTTTGTTTCTAAAAATTATTTTCAAATTAATTTAGACAATACAAATTCTCAAAACATTTTTATGTTTCATTGTATCCAAATTTTGAATTTTAATTTCTAAAATTCAGAGTTATAATATTTAGGAATACAAATAATATTTAGAAATACAACATATTAGGTTAGAAACTCAATTCAATTTTTTTTAAAAAAATATATATAAATGTATTATGTAATTTAATATAAATTATTTTAACATAAATCACGTTCATAAATAAATTCATAGTAGTTTATTGTCAACTACATATTAGTGGGTAACTACAACTAATTTTATGATTCATACATGTATAGTATCAAACACATTTTAACAATTAATTAAATTATAATCTAATTTATAAACTTGTTACCAAACATATATTTGAAAAACATGAAATACAATTATGTTTCAATCGAATTTCTTGTTTTCAAATTCTTTACCAAACAAACCTTTAGTTATTGTAAGAATGAGAAAATATAATACTTTAATAATAAATTGAAAGCACCAAATGACTAAAATGCTTACATTTTCTCATCACGTTTGATAACTATTTGGTTGGTAGTTTTGAGTTTTTTTAAATTATAAATATTTTTTATTATCTTACTATGGTTTTCACCCTTCCCAACTAAATATTTGAATTTTTAGTCAAATTTTAAATCAAGATAAGACCAAATAGGTTTATGAACTTTCAAAAGGATGAATAGACGTATGGAAGATATTTAAGAAAAATTGAATACGATTTAAAAAAAAAAAAATCAATGGCCTATAATAGAATATTTAAACTCAATAATATCTTTATAACGGACCTCGAGGAGGATAATATGTGTTGTGAATTTGAGGAGCACAACGAGAACACGGATATGGAGAAAATATAACATAATAATAATAATAATAATAAAATATAATTTAAAATAAATAACTAAAATTATAAATTGGATAATAGAAAATTTAGTGGAATTTAAAGTGGATTTCTTACCAATTGGTGTGTGATATTAAGATCCAATTTGTTCAACTTTTTATAGGCAAATGGCAAGTAGGATGTGGACTTACATGGACATCAAGCATAAATAACTACAAGGTATATGGACAATATGAATGGTGACACATGGCTTTTGGGACACTAAGCAATGAGCATCTATTTATTATTATAATATTCATAATATTTCCCCTTGGATGCCCATATATATATGAAATATGCCTCGTTAAAACCTTACTAGGAAAAATCCAATGGAAAAAAACCCTAATGAAGGAAAAAGAGTACATATTTCATATAATATATACTCCTAAAACAATACAACTATATTTACTCCCCCTCATGAAAACATCACTTAAAATCTCTAACTCCTCGCATTCCAATGTTGTGCACAAATTTTTCAAAAGTTTCAATTGGTAATGCCTTTGTAAATAAGTCTGTCAAGTTATCCTCCAAATAAATTTGTTATATAGTGATGTCGTCATTTTCTTCAAGATCATGAGTGTAGAAAAGCTTCGGTGAAATATGCTTTGTTCCATCTCTTTTAATATATCCTCCTTTGATTTGGGCTATGCAAGCCCGGTTGTCTTTGTATAATATTGTTGGAAGATTTTTGTTAGAAGACAAGCCACACGTGTTACGAATATGCTGAGTCATTGACCTTAGCCATACACATTCTCGACTAGCCTCGTGAATTGTAAGAATTTTAGCATGATTTGAGGAAGTGGCCATCATGGTCTATTTTACCGATCGCTATGATATAGCAGTTCCTCCACATGTGAATAGATAAACTGTTTGAGATCTAGCTTTATGTGGATCAAATAAATATCCAGAATCTCCATAACCAACTAGATCAAAATTTGATTTATTTGAATAAAACAAACTCACATCGATTATTCCTTGGAGATAACGGAGTATATGCTTAAGTCCGTTCCAATGTCTTTTTGTTGGAAAATAACTATATCTTGCTAATAAATTTACTGAAAATGCAATACCTGGCCTTGTATTTGAAGGAACTCTTAACAAAGAGACTAGTGAGCAGAAGCGAGATCGTTCCAAACCCTATTGTGACAGAACATACACATTTACAATCAAACAGTAATAGTTATGCAAAAACTCTAAATTACAGCATGCTACAAAAGGAAAACAACTAACGATCAAGAGACCTCACCCTTAAAGAACTTTTCTTCTCGTTCCCTCGATCTTACTGCACAATCATTCACCAACACGAACGTCACGTCTCAGCTATCTCCTCGAACAAGAACAAATCCCATTCGACCCTCAAACAGGAAGTAGACACCACTAGAAGGTTACCTTGGTATTCTCGGTGTGAGAATCTAGGAGTTATGGGCTTTGTAAGATTTAGTAGAAGGAAGGAGGAAATCACATATCGTATTGACAATCGAGTAAGTGGGAGATGACTAAAAGTCTATCGTATAGACTGATACTCGATCGTTTAGAAAACAAGTGACTCGTATAGAAAAATCGTTACGCGATCGTGTATGCTCTCAAGCTATCGTATAGCTAATTCTTTTGATCGTACGATTCTCAATCGCTTAATGATCGCCTTGTGTAAAAATGAAAACAATTTTTATTTTAACCATCAGTTACCATAACTGATCACAACTTCCCACTAAGTTGGTTATTGGGAGAAAAAAACCATAGTCATTTATCCTATAATTGATTTAATTACAAATAAATAATATATTCATAACCTATAGTTTTAATATCACATCTCATGCAATATATAAACCATAGTTCTTTTTCTCCCTTATAGTATTTAATAATAATTCCTCCATTTAATGTATCTAATACATTAAGTCAATTATATCCCATACAATCGATGTAATTTAATTATATCATATATAATCAAAATTCTTCTTGTTAATTTAAACACTTCAAATTAACCCAAAAACTGATTCTCAACTTGAATCCATTGAGCTACCAAGTGGACCTTATGGACCTGTAGCTTGAACTCTAATGGTACGTGAATAACTGACTAAACTCTTTAATCACGATATCCACCATCCATTAATTGTTGGGTATTCCACTAAAAACCGACAGCTACACTCTTCGTGCTACAAATATATTTCTGTATTCATTGGATATAACCAATCAAAGTACGATGACCCTTCTTTCGTAAGTACAGTCGGGCCAATTTACCATTTTGCCCTTATAATTATATATAACTCCTTAAGTACCATTGGTTCCTCTAATGAACAATACATTATAGTTCTACTATGAGTAAATCCTTCTCAGGCTAAGAGAAGGTGTGGCACCACATTGTTCAAGTCCCGGAATCAGCCCTTAAAGGAGAAATTTATCTACTTACCCCTAAATCGAAGAAATAGTGAATTCCGTCTTGTGTAGCTGATTTCCTAGCTCCCCGATCAGGCGAATCCCCAAAGTGGTAGGTTTGAGTCGGCGATCTGGCCACTCGCACTTATACAAATCAAAGGACCGCCCTCATAAGGAGAAGTTCCCAACTCACTCAGGATTAAGGTTATGTTACCTATGGTCATCCTTGTGAAATGAAAGTCCCAGTCATGAACAACGTCATATAACAAGACTAAACATTTCGTGGTTCGGTCTTATACAAACTCTTTTGTATAGAGCATCCCTGTTCGCATGTCTAATACATGAATGGTCAGAATCAGACCATTTGTAGCACTTTACAACACTTGTAACATCTACAAAGCAGGTCACACTCGTAGCATCAACATAATAAGATTTCCCTCCTTTATACATATACTACAGACCATTTAGGTTATCACTTAAAGCACGATCCACTTACATGTCATCACATACATGCTTAAGTTACAACGATAACCAGAGATCTTAGTTTATTGGTTTGTGGTTAATGCAACTAAAATATCTCATATTTTAAAGACTGTAGTGAAGAAAATATCTCATATTATTACATCACATAATGTTTGTTCATACAGGTGTTTACAAACTACTAGACCCTATGAGATTTAGGGCATCAACCCCAACAGTATTATTAGCAAGATAAATAAGTGCACCAATTGCACTAAGATATAGTACTTCAGGACCAAGAAGTTCTTCATTATCTTCTAGAGGTCAAAATATATCTTTCTTTATATCCAATGAATGAACTTCCATTGGTATATTTAATATATATGCTTTGTTCATATAAAATCTTTTCAAATTTTTTCTTGTATAAGTTGACTGATGAATAAATATTTCATCTACTAAATGCTCAATTTTCAAACCAAGACAAAATTTTGTTTTTCCGAGTTTTTTCATCTCAAATTCTTTCTTAAGATATTCTATTGTCTTAAAAAAGCTCTTTAGAAGTTTCAATTATATTCAAGTCATCAACATATATAGTTATAATAGCAAATCCCCATTGTGATTTCTTTATAAAAATTCACAAACATATTGGATTATTTTGATATCCTTCTTTCAATAAATATCCACTCATGCGATTGTACCACATCCATCCTAATTGTTTCATTCCATATAGTGATCTCTGTAATTTTATTGACTACCATTCCCGGGAATTTGATGTATATAGTTTAGGTACCTTAAATCCTTTTGGGATTCTCATATAAATATCATTATCAAAAGATCCATATAAATATGTTGTGACTAGATCCATAAGATGCATATCCAGACTTTCATACACAGTCAAGCCAATTAAATATCTTAGTGTAATTGCATCCACCATTGGAGAATATATCTCCTCATAATCAATACCAAGTTTTTGTGAAAAACCTTGTGCAACTAGTCTTGCTTTGTATCTTATGACCTCATTATTTTCATTTCTTTTTCTCACAAATACCCATTTGTATCCCACAGATTTGACACCTTCTGGTGTTTAGACTAATGGTCTAAAAACCTGTCGTTTTGAAAGTGAGTTTAACTCTGCCTTGATTGCTTCTTTCCACTAAAGCCAATCTTTTTTATTTCGACATTCTTCAACAAATTTTAGTTCAGGATCCTCACTTTCAGATATAATATCAAGAGCAACATTCTACACAAAATTTTTGTCAATAATTACATTAGTTCGATTCCATCTTTTTCCTGTCATGACATAGTTTATTAAAATCTCATTATTATCTTTTGGTATTTCACTTTCCTCACTAGTCATGTCAAGGATTTCTTCACTAAAGAAAATAGCTACAATAAGAAAAACAACACTTAAAATATATAAAAGTTACTAAAAAAAAACATGAAGTTAGATAAGATAAAACAACAACATTAAGTATAGATATTCTCAAAATCAAAAAGAAACACTTGATATACCACCAACTATGCCAATCTTCTCTTCAGGAGATTCAAAGAAGTCCACCACATCCAAATTTGTCATGTGGGAAGGGTCAAATATGTCATTATCCTAGTATGCAAAATTTGGTTCCACATTTTTCTCTTTTTCCTCCAATGAGACTTGATAGAGATCAAGTAAGTGTTTTGACGTACAACAGGTATGTGACCTGTAACAACCCCACCTCCTAGGACTACTAAAAAGGTGATCATTACTGCATGCATGCATAAATATTCGCATTGAGAAAATAAAGTAAAAATAAAATAGAATAACATGATTTTGAACTACTTTAAGTATATAAAAAACTGTTCTGCCATTATCTCAAGATCTTAAATTGTTCGACCCGGGTACCCTTTAACATGAAATAAATTATAAAATATATATATATAATAAAATCAAAACATGAGAAAACATAAAGGTTCAAATGCGGAAGCGGTTTTAGTTCCTTTGGCACTGTCATGGAATCCTCTCGTCAATTGCCCGAGTATCTTTGCCCTTACCTGGAAAAAAAAATAAAGATAAAGGTTGAGTATAAAATACTCAATAAGTGATCCCATTATCGAGATCAGGCTATGCATCCATGAGTAGAGAATGACGGCCCGTGGCTCATACAACTACATCGATTTTTTATGATGAAAGGAAAACCAAAAGCCGTACTGTCTTGCCTTGATACGCATGTCTAGCAGCCCGTAGGCACATCGTCAAACATGAAAATAACATGAACGTGAACACATCTACTCACAAATGTCTAGCGGCCCGTAGGCACATCGTCAAACATGGAAATAACATGAACGTAAACCTGTCGGCTCATGCATGTCTAGCGGCTCGTAGGCACACCGTCAAACATGAAAAATAACATGAACGTAAACCTGTCGACTCACACATGTCTAGCGGCCCATAGGCACACCGTCAAACATGAAAAATAACATGACCGTAAACCTGTCGGCTCACGCATGTTGAAATGAAGTTTGAAATGGAAATTGCGGCGGACGGAGCGTAATGCGATGCAATGTAATGCCGCCGTAAAGATTGGAAATAGAATGATGGTGAGGACATGTGGATGATGTGTATGCGGTGATGAATCATGCTTCTCGATAATAAATGTGATACTACGTTCTAAAATAATGTATGTGATGCTGTTGATATGCGTTCGTAGTATGCGTTCATGTAGTACGCGCGTGTCACAAATTTTCTTGCGCTGGAACCAAGTATAATTCCAACGCAAGTTTCTCAGAGTGATCTGAGGTCGAACACGGGGATTGCGATGATCAATGCTATACTAATGTGATATATGCGATTGAAAACAAAATATTAATGAATTGTATTGGAAAAGTAAAATGTGATGACAAAATAAAATGTGGGGACAATTAAATAAATAAACAAATAAATGACTGACTGTGAAGATGTGCAAGTATCTGATGGAATACGATGGCAAGTCTTGTGAAATGTGTCAGAAAGAGAATGGGTTGGGGAAAAGGACATCGTAGGTTCGTCAATCCTGCTGAGGACGCAACTAAGGTTCCGCCTTCCCTTGGCTTACACCTCTCAGTGATCGGCTGCGTTCCCATATCTCTATGGTGAATCAGGGATGAACATTGTGAACGCAAGGTTGTTTCCATCTCTGGAAATACTTCTTGCTTTAGTTAACATATTCTTCCAACCTTCTTTCGAGAGGTGGATTAACATCTTCACTTCTGCTCTCACAGGTGAAGATGTCGTTGAGCATACGTTAGCTAAACTTAGCTGATTCCTTCAACAATGATTAACTTACTCGCTTAATCCGTCTCCCTGACCCTGGGGGATTAGTTACACATGGTGAAAGAAATGGAAGATGGATATGTGGTGGAGAACAGAGAGATGAAGGTGAATATAATAATGATATTAAAAGATAACGATAAAGCGTTTGTTACAGATGGATGAATGAAAGATTAGAAATGAACACAATTGATGAATAGAAAGTGATAACAAATAAGGAAAGCGTGTCAATGTCTCGACATGGATCCCAATCGGAGATGATTTTCTTGTCGGCGTGTAGGAGGAGTGTGGTGGAAGACATCCTTCTCAGGCTAGTTTCCCAAGTAGAGTTATCTTTGCACAGAGCTTCTCTTCGGGATTGTGAAAGAATTTCTGCCTCCCAAGACTTCCCTTTCGGACTTATCTCGTCGTTCTCCCGGATTTTCTCCAAATGTCTCTTCAGATCAGCTTACCGCGAATTCTCTATCAGTGTCTCTTCAGACCAACATTCTTTCTTTGGAATTGATATAGCTATTTATAGACCTTAGCACCTCCTTCGTTAGTGGTCCCACTCTGAAAAGCTGCCTTTTCTGCCATGGCTTGGTGGAAACGTCCGCTCTGCTCCACATTCAATTTGTCAGATCGTACAATAGAAAACCTGTAAAATTTCAGAAATCCCCGCGAATGCGTCGCTCTTTTCATCTACGATTGATCGTCGCATGCAGTGTAAATGTGTTGATCTTTTTGTCCAGGATCGATTGTCGCATGCGGTGCAAATACGTTGATCTTTTTGTCCAGGACCGATCATCGTATACAGTGCAAATGCGTTGATCTTTTCGTCCACGATCGACCGTCGCATTCGGTGTAAATGCGTTGCTCTTTTTGTCCTCGAGCAATCGTCGCATGCGGTAACCTGAATTAAATCCAAAATCAATAACTTAATTTTCCCACTATTACTCTCAATCCAAAAGAATAACCGTCCAACAACTTACCAAAACTTACCCAACTCAAGGTTTTGCAAGAATAGGCAACGGCAGTCGACGAACTCAACAGTACTGATCGGAACGAAGGAACGTAGTCCAACGTCGACTAAAACGAGTGGTTGCACCGATCGGAAGTAGGGCGGTCGTGCGTGAACTGTTGCCAACTCAAAATCGATTGGAATTGTCGAACATGCGGCGGCAGAATAGCAGCGGCGTTTGGCGAGATCTCAGACGTACGGCTGACGGCGTTCGATGATGGCGCTAGCGGTGCAGCGCGGCTAGAGGATGGCAATGATGACTAGAAACACGCAACTGTGGAGAGGCCTCGATTAGCTGGCGACGGCAAAAAAAAAGACAGCTAAGGTTGGATGAAACGGGAAGAAGAAGAGGGGGGGGGGGGGGATCACGCAGCCTGAGAAGAAAGAGAGAAGAAAATCTATTTTTTTTTCTACCTTTCCTACATGCATATATAAATAACTTAAACCTTTTCTCTTTTCCTTTTAAAAACCAAATTCTCTATTCCTCTTTCAAAATATATATACTTATATATTTTTCTTAAAAAAAAACTCCAACAAACAAATTTAATTATCTCCCTAGATAATCAAATCTCCAAACGCAAGCCAAAATAGAAACTTAATTAATTCCAAATAATTAAATTATATTTTAGCTCAGTCAGAAACATAAATCTCATATTCCAATTTATCCAAATAGTCCAACATAAAAAAAAAATAAAGCTTAATTACAAAATAAATTGGGGTGTTACATTTTACTCCCTTAAGAAACTTTCGTCCTTGAAAGTTCTAATCCTGAAAAAACTCGGGATAATGCACCCTCACGTCGTCATCGCACTCCCACGTTGCTTCCTCAAACTGATGATTCTGCTAAAGGACCTTTACCAAAGCTATCTTCTTATTGTGCAAAACTTTCACTTCCCTGGCCAAGATTTGAATGGGCTCCTCTTCGTAGCTCAGGTTCTCATTCAAATGCAAAGACTCATAATCCACAACATGAGATGAGTCTGCTACGTACTTTCTCAACATGGAAACTTGAAAAACATTGTGAACTACAAAAAGGGATGGGGGCAAGGCCAGCCGGTAGGCTACAGGGCCAACCCGCTCTAGGATCTCAAATGGCCCGATGAACCAAGGGTTCAACTTACCCTTCATGCCAAATCTCAACACCCCCTTCATAGGTGCCACTTTCAAAAACACCATTTCACTTACCTCAAACTCCATATCCTTACGCCTAACATCAGCGTAACTCTTTTGCCTACTTTGAGCCATCAACATTCGGGCCCTAATCTTCTGTATTACCTCGTTCGTGGTTTGTACTAACTCAGGTTCTAGTAATTTCCGTTCACCAACCTCATCCGAGCACATGGGTGACCTACAACTCTTCCCATAAAGGGCCTCAAACGGGGACTTGCTAATGGTTACCTGATAACTATTATTATAGGCAAACTCTATTAAATGAAGGTGAGAGTCCCAACTCCCTGCAAACTCTAACGCACAAACACGTAACATATCCTCCAGTGTCTGGTTTAGTTTGACCGTCAGTTTGTGAGTGAAAAGTCGTACTGATATCCAAACGAGTACCCAATACTGCCTAAAGGCTCTTCCAAAAGCTGGAGGTAAATCGAGGGTCCCTATCAGACACGATGGACACTGATACCCCGTGCAATCTTACCACCTCCTTCATATACAACTGAGCCCACCTATTCACTGAATATGTAGGCTTCTCTGGAATGAAATGTTCCAGGTTGGTGAGTCTGTCCACGATAACCCAAATTACTGTAAAACCCTTCGCGGTTCGTGGCAAACCCACAATGAAGTCCATCGAGACATTCTCCCACTTCCATTCTGGTACACTCAAAGGTTGCAACAAGCCTGCTGGCTTTTGTCTTAGGGCCTTTACCTGCTGACACATCAAGCACTTACTGACAAACTCTGCTATCTCCACTTTCATATTATTCCACCAGTAACAACATTTTAGGTCCTTGTACATTTTGGTATTGCCAGGATGTATTGAAAATGGGGAGTTATGAGACTCCCCTAACAGATCGTTCTTGAGGTCACCATCTGCTGGTACACATAAGCGTCTCCGAAAAGTAAGACCATTATCTGCAGACAAGAAGAACTCACCACCCTTGCCCTGCCTTCACCTATTGTGCTACCTCAACCAAGTAAGGATTACTGCGTTGAGCAACAATGATTATTTGCCTTAAACTCGGTTGTATCGATAATTGAGAGACCTCCCCTACCACTACTGCTATCTCGGCCCGCTCAAGGTCCTTACATAACCAAGTCTGTCTGGTGATAAGGGTTGCTGAGTGGGCTACCTTCCTACTTAGAGCATCCGCCACTACATTTGCTTTCCCTGGGTAGTACATAATCTCACAATTATAGTCCTTCACTAGCTCCAACCACCTACGTTGCCTCATGTTTAATTTCTTCTGAGTGAAGAAGTATTTTAAACTCTTGTGGTCGGAGAAAATCTGTATCTTCTCGCCATACAAGTAGTGCCTCCATATTTTTAAAGCAAAAACCACGGCTGCCAATTCCAAATCATGTGTGGGATAGTTCAGTTCATGGTTTTTTAACTGGCGAAAGGCATAAGCAACTACCTTACCTTGCTGCATCAATACGCACCCCAACCCTCTTTTGGAGGCGTCACTATAAATAAAAAAACCACCCGTTCCATCCGATACGGTGAGAACTGGGGCAGTAACCAACCTTTGCTTGAGATTTTGAAAACGATCCTCATAAGCCTTACTCCAAATAAAGGAAGCTCATTTTCTGGTCAACTAGGTCAGAGGGGTGCTATATGGGAAAATTCCTTCACAAAACAACGATAATAGCCCACTAACCCCAAGAAACTGCATACCTCTCCGACTGTGGTAGGATGATACCAACTCGTAACTGCCTCGATCTTTGCAGGGTCAACAGATACACCTTCCTTGGATACCACATGCCCTAGAAAGGACACCTGTTTTAACCAAAACTCGCACTTGGAAAACTTAGCATATAACTTTTGTGCCCTCAAGGTCTCTAGAACCTTTTGTAAATACTCCTCATGTTCCGCCTCTATCTTGGAATAAACCAAAATGTCATCTATGAAGACTATCACAAAGGTGTCAAGAAATTCCTTAAACACCTTATTCATCAGGTCCATGAATACTGCAGGAGCATTCGTCAACCCAAATGACATCACGATGAACTCATAATGCCCATACCTCGAACGAAAAGTTGTCTTGGGAATATCACCGTTCTTTATCCTCAACTGATGATATCCTGACCGAAGATCAATCTTAGAAAACACTGTATCTCCCTGCAACTGCTCAAACAAGTCGTCAATCCTGGGAAGTGAATACTTGTTTTTTATAGTCACCTTGTTTAGTTCCCTGTAGTCAATGCAAAGCCGTAATGACCCATCTTTCTTTTTCACAAAAAGTACCGGCGCACCACAAGGGGACACACTAGGGTGTATGAAACCCTTATCCAACAACTCTTGTAACTGAACCTTAAGTTCCTTCAGTTCTGCTGGGGCCATTCTGTACCAAGCTTTTGAGATAAGAGTTGTGCCTAGCTCCAACTCGATAGCAAAGTCTATCTACCGATGTGGCGGTAGACCTGGAAGTTCCTTTGGAAAGACATCCGGGTAGTCACATACCACTGGCTCCGAAGTCAAAGAGACCTCTGGTCTCTAGTGTCAATGACACTAGTCAAGATACTCTAGTTACCCTGGTTAAGCAACCTCTGGGCTTTCATGGCAGAAATCACTTTGGGCAGGACCACGGTCCCCGCCCCTTTAAATTTAAAGTTGGCCCCCGTGAGAGGGTTAAAAATCACCTCTTTACGAGAGCAGTCTATACTGGCATGATTAGCAGTTAGCCAATCCATGCCCAAAATCACATCAAAATCCCGCATGTCCAAGACTATTGAAGTCATTTCCAGGGTATGACTCGCTACTTCAATCTGACATGCTTTTATCTTTTCCTTTGCTAACATAATTTCTCCAGACGGAGTGGATACCGATAACACATAGTGCAAAGGCTCTAGTTCTAACATGACATGCTTAACAAATAATGATGATATAAATGAATGGGATGAACCAGAATCAAACAATACCAGTGCAAAATGTCCCAAGATTGGGAGTGTACCTGTCACAGCAGTGCCTGCTTTCTCGGCCTCTTGCCGAGTGGTAGAGTAAACACGACCTTGTTGATGTTGAGGCCTACCCGAACTCCTCTGTTCATGGCCTACAAACTGGTTCCCATAACTGAACGTGCTTCTAATAGAGCATCTATCTATCGAATGTCCCTCCTACTTGCAATGAAAACAAACCTCAATGCCTGCCAAACATCGTCCTCAATGGCATCTTCCACACGAGCTACACACCGGCCGATTCCTTTCCACCATACCCGCCTCGAAAACTTGCTGCTTAAAATGTTGAAGCGGTCTGTCTGAGCTTTGAACCTTTTGATGGGGGTGAGGCTCGAAAGCCTTCTGATCTATCTTCCTCTTTTGACCTGAGGAAGGTTTCGCCCCAAACGCCCGTGAATACTCGTCTTCCGACTATAGGTCCACCTCAGCTGCCAAGCGAAGTTCCTCAGCATGAATGGTTGGTTTGAATGCTCGCACAATTCTTCGTATACTGTCCTTTAGGCCTTGAACAAACCTTTCTGCGCTCATAGCTTCCGTGGCGACCAACTCTAGGGCGAAATAGGACGGGGTGTCAAACTCCTGGTCATACTCCTTCACTGACCTGTGTCCCTACCTCAACTCCAAGAACTCCTTCTACTTATTGTACCTTAGGTTGGCAGAGAAGTACTTCACGTAAAAGCGCTCCTTGAACTGTTCCCATGTCACTGGTTGCCCTCCTACACCCAACATCCTTTCTGCTGACTGCCACCAAATTTGTGCTTTATCGGTAAGCATGAAAACGACACATTGCACTTTCTGATCTTCTGGGCATTTCATATAACGAAAGATCATTTCAATCGTGGATATCCATAACTCTGCATTGGTGGGGTCATTTAGTGACCCATTGAAGGTGCTGGGGTTGTACTTCCTGAAATCTCGCAAATGCTTGGCCTCCACTAAAAGGCCTGACATGCTTTGGTTTTGGATCATGTTCTGAGTCTGGACTTGTGGCATCTGATCCTGTGGTGGTGGTGTCTGTTGAAACTAGCTAAACTGGGCCAGTCGTTCATTCAACATGTCCTTCACCTTACTCAACACAGCTAATGTAACTACTTCCCCAATGGTGGTTGCCCAATCGGTAACCTCTGATGGAACGACTGGGGTGGCCTACGTCTATGGTGGCGTGGCCGTGTGCTGGGCTTTACTTCGTATTTGGGTTCACTGCCACCTTGACCCTGAGGAGTCCCTAGGCGGAAAGGAATCCTCTGGTACCGGAGGGTCTTGAACTTGTGCATCTTGAACTTGTGGATCCTCATCATGAGGATCTTGATCCTAAACTGTCTGATTCTGTTCTTCGGGAACGTGCCCCCTTCTGGTAACCCTGTGACTGCCTTTTCCCCTAACACGAACCATTTTCCTGACAGTTTTAGTTACTTTCCTTACCAGCAAAAAAAAATAAAATAAAATAAAATACATCAAATGCAATCATAAATGCTATTAACTCGGGTGCACATTATCCTAGATACTTTTCATAAGGACATACCTGGCGATGATGAGGAATCCGTTATAGGCCAAAAGGAACAACCTAGACTTACATAGTAAGTCAGTTTACAGAACCCAAAACACGGGCTCTGATACCAACTATAACAACCCTACCTCTTAGGACTACTAAAAAGGGGATTGTTATTGCATACATGCATAAATATTCGCACTGAGGAAAGTAAAGTAAAATAAAATAGAATAACATGATTTTGAACCGCTTTAAGTAGAAACTGTTCTGCCATTATCTCAAGATCTTAAGTCGTTCGACCCGGGTACCCTTTAACATGAAATAAATTATAAAAAAAAATAGAATAAAATCATAAATGTAATAAAATCAAAACATGAGAAAACATAAAGGTTCAAATACGGAAGCGGTTTTAGTTCCTTTGGCACTATCACAGAATCCTCTTGTCAGTCGCTCCGAAGCTATCCTTGCCTTACCTGAAAAAAAAAAAAAAAAAAAGATAAAGGTTGAGTCTAAAATACTTAGTAAGTGATCCCATTATCGGGATCAGGCTATGCATCTATGAGCAAAGAATGATGACCCGTGGCTCATACAGCTACATTGATTTTTTATGATGAAAGGAAAACCAAAAGACGTACTGTCTTACCTTGATATGCATGTCTAGTGGTTCGTAGGCACACCGTCAAACATGAAAATAACATGAATGTGAACTCGTCGACTCACACATGTCTAGCAGCCCGTAGGCATACCGTCAAACATGGAAATAACATGAACGTAAACCTGTCAGCTCACGCATGTCTAGCGGCCCGTAAGCACACCGTCAAACATGAAAAGTAACATGAATGTAAACCTGTCGGCTCACACATGTCTAGCGGCTCGTAGGCACACCGTCAAACATGAAACATGAAAAAAATAACATGAACGAAAACCTGTCGGCTCACGCATGTCTAGCGACTCGTAGGCACATCGTCAAACTGAAAAATAACATGAACGTAAAATTGTAGGCTCACGCATGTCTAGCGGCCCGTAGGCACACCGTCAAACATGAAAAATAACGTGAACGTAAACCTGTCGGCTCGCGCATGTCTAGAGACCCGTAGGTATACTGTTAAACATGAAACTAGACCTGTCGGTCCTCTGAAATAAAACATGCGTCAAGGCAAGGCGGTAAACTGCCCTATTGGTCTATTAATGCATCACATACATAATTTCAATACTGATTAGAAATTCGAACATGCTCATATACTCATAACTGTCATGCAACAAGTATATCACAACGACAAAAACATGCTTCTAAAGTCCATTAATTAACTTTATACATCTAATCTAGGCCGCCTGGCATGAAGTCACCGGTAATAGTACCATTTACCTCAACTTGGTAAAAATGCAAAACAAAATCTCCTTAGAACTTCTTTAGCACACTTAAATCAACCTAAAGTTGTGGCTTGGTCCAAGACAAATTCCATAACTCGATTTAATTAGCCAATCTGATTATGAATTAAATCCAAAATCAATCTTAATTTTTCCACTATTACACTCAATCCAAAAGAATAACCATCCAACAACTTACCAAAACTTACCCAACTCAAGGTTTTGCAAGAATAGGCAGCGATGGTCGACGAACTCAACGGTGGCTGACCAGAACGATGGAACCCAGTCCAACGCCGACTGAAACGAGTGGTTGCACTGATCAAAAGCTAGGGCAATTGTGCACGAACTGCCGGTGACTCGAAATCGGCTGGAATCGTCGAACTCGCGGCGGTAGAATAGCAGCGGCATTCGGCGAGATCCCAGATGCACGGATGACGGCGTTCGACGATAACGCTGGTGGTGCAACACGGCTAGAGGACGGCGACGACAACTGGCAACACGCAACTGGGGAGAGGCTCGACTAGCTGGCGGCAGCTAAGGTTGGATGAAACAGGAAGAAGAAGAGAGGGGGTGGTCACGCGGCTTGAGGAGAGAGAGAAAAAAGAAAATCTATTTTTTTTCTACCTTTCCCACATGCATATATAAATAACTTAAACCTTTTCTCTTTTCCTTTTAAAAACCAAATTCCTTATTCCTCTTTCAAAATATATAAACTTATATATTTTTTCTAAAAAAAACTCCAACAAACAAATTTAATTATCTCCCGAGATAATCAAATCTTCAAACGCAAGCCAAAATAGAAACTTAATTAATTCCAAATAATTAAATTATATTTTAGCTCAGCCAGAAACATAAATCTCATATTCCAATTTATCCAAATAGTCCAACATAAAAAAAAATAAAGCTTAATTACAAAATAAATCGGAGTGTTACATGACCAATGTCCATTCATTCCACATCGAAAACATTTATTTTCAACACTTTTTAAACTCTTATCTTGTGGAACTTTTCCTTTGTGATCATCATTTTGTGTGGTTCTTTTGAAACTTAAATGATTAGAAGGACCACCACAAAAATAATACTTATTTCTTCTTCTGCCATGATCACGACCTCGACCATGATTATTATTAAAATTCACAGCATTCACTTTAGGGAATGATGTCGTTTCGGTTGGTCGAGATTCATGATTTTTCATCAATAACTCGTTATTTTGTTCGACCACGAGAAGAAATGAAATTAATTCAGAATACTGGTTAAAACTTTTCTTCCAATATTGTTGTTGCGGAAGCATATTCAAGATGTGAAATGTAGAAAATGTCTTATCTAACATATCAGCATCAGTAATTTTTTCTCTGCATAACAGCAATTTTGAACTGATTTTAAATAATGCGAAATTGTAATTACTTACCGATTTAAAATCTTGTAGCCTCAAATGCATTCACTCATAACGAGTTTTAGGAAGAATAACTGTCTTTTGATGATCATACATTTCTTTCAAATTTTTCCACACGATATAAGATCTTTTATGGTAAGATATTCCATTTTTAATCCCTCATGGAGATGACGACGAAGGAAAATCATAGTCTTTGCTATGTCCTGGCTAGATGCTGTATTTCATTATGTAATTGTTCCCCCCAAGTTCATAGCATCTAGGTGAATTTCGACATCGAGCACCAATGACAAATAATTATTGTCATTAATGTCAAGGGCTGCGAATTCTAACTTTGTAAGGTTTGTCATGGCAACACTATCACAAAATATTATATTTATATTATAAATTTAATATATACTAAATATGTAAAATAACATTTTATTTATTAATTATAACGAAGTGAAAAAAACCGACATACTTTTAGGACCTACCTTTAGTGGAGAAAGCAATAGAAGCTCGTGCTGATAACGTGTTGTGAAATTGAGGAGCACAACGGAAACACAAATATGGAGAAAATATAATAATAATAATAATAATAANCTCGTGCTGATAACGTGTTGTGAAATTGAGGAGCACAACGGAAACACAAATATGGAGAAAATATAATAATAATAATAATAATAATAATAATAATATATAATTTAAAATAAAATAACTAAAATCATAAAATAACTAAAATTATAAAATTGGATAATATAAAATTTAGTAGAATTTGAAGTGGATTTCTTACCGATGAGTGCGTGATTTTAAGATCCACTAAATACCACTGTTTAATAGTCAAAGTGACAAGTAGGATGTTCATGACACAATAATGCACATGGACAAAAGTTGATACATGATTTTTGAGACACTAAACAATGAATATTTATTTATTATTATAATATTCATAATAGTACGAACTTTTTAATAAATTGTTATTAGCCCAAAATTATCCAAAACGTTAATACGTGTAATATGGATGAATATAATAACATTTTCATGTCGCCTTGGCGCGCTCGTCTTCGTCACACTGTCGTGAGATCGTGCTAAAAGAATCGCCATCCGAGTTGCAGCATATTCCACTCTCATCATGTCGAAGATGCGAATCCCACTTCAATTTACCTCCATTTCCCTCTCTTCCATCGCCCCATTTCTGTCGACAAGCTGTAGAGGTAAATCGCCGCCATGAAATGGATATGCATTGCCCCTTTTTTGCTATTAACTGGGTTGATTGTGGCTGATGATCGACGAATCCCCACCACCCTCGATGGCCCATTTATTCCCGTTACTCGTCGATTTGATCCGTCTTTGAGGCGTGGTAGCGATGATTTGCCCATGGATCATCCAAGGCTTCGGAAGAATGTTTCATCTAACTTCCCTGAACAGATATCGCTTGCGATTTCCACTCCAAGCTCCATGTGGGTCTCGTGGGTTACGGGTATTTGATTCTTAGTCCCTGCTTACTACATTTTCATTTTGTTGTAATGATTACGAAGAGTGGGTTTTGTATGTGTGTTTAAGAGAGTGAGTTTGTTCAAATTGGAGCGAGGAAGCAGAGTATGATTGATGTGTTTTTCCGTCTCTTAAGTTTCAAACTGGCTGCAATTGTTGAATTTGATGGAATTTTGGATATGGATTTGTTTGAATTGGTTCAGGGGATGCTCAGATTGGTGAAAATGTGACTGAGCTGGATCCATCGTCTATTGCCAGTGAGGTTTGGTACGGAAAAGAAAGTGGAAAGTATACGAGTGTGAGAAGAGGGTTTTCAACTGTTTACAGTCAGCTATATCCATTTGAAGGGCTGCTCAATTACACTTCAGGCATCGTTCACCATGTCAGAATCGACGGTATAAAAGCTCTTCTTCATAATTTTCTTATGATAGTTGGAAATTGTTTGAACTCTGTTAATTGTTTTGATTGTAACTTCATCTCATCCGTTGGTTGAAGAGGTCAATTTGAAGAGTCATCTAGTATAATGGGGATCAACCAATGAAAGTTATTTGATTTTGAAGCATGTACCTTCGTATGGAAATGGTTCGTGACTTGGATTGAAAATAGCGGGAATGAGGGTCATTCCAAAAACATTATGTTTAATTAGGGGCGGCTCATATAACTTCTTTTATTTTCCCTAATATGTTTCTCCTATCAAAGATTGCTCTTAGAGTAAAGTATTATTTATTTATGTTGTTAAGTCTCTTGCAGGTCTTGAACCTGAAACCAAGTATTATTACCAGTGTGGAGATAGCTCTATTTCAGCTTTGAGTAAAGAGCACGTCTTCGAGACTTTACAATTGTCGAGCAAAAGTTCATATCCTCGTAGAATAGCCATTGTTGGAGACTTGGGACTTACAAGCAATTCAACATCAACCATTGATCATCTGGTTGAGAATGATCCTTCTCTGATCTTGATGATAGGAGATTTAACTTATGCGAATCAATACCTCACAACTGGTGGCAAGGGAGCTTCATGTTTTTCATGTGCATTTCCAGATGCTCCCATCAGAGAGACATATCAACCCCGTTGGGATGGGTGGGGCAGGTAAAATCCCACATTTTAACAGTAGCTTGTTTCCTGTTGTTAGATGTAAGAACATAATTTTTGTGACTTGTTTTGCCTTTTTTAAAACGTGATGTGGGGTAACCTTTGAGGAAGCCATCGTTTTCTTACTTTACCTTTGTGGAACTATTATCTTTTGTTTACGGCTTACATGTGGTATACTAAATATTATGGGAATTGGGAATCTGAATCATGAAATCTTATTATTCTAGAATCTCAGAGAAACAGAATACACGTTAATGAACAGGAGAGGAAGAATGGTCTGTTTTTTTAGAATTCTTACATCCCAATATACTCTGGTTTTTACATGGGACAGTCTGGGTATCAGGTTTATGGAGCCAGTAACTTCACGAGTTCCAATGATGGTTATTGAGGGTAACCATGAGATTGAGCCCCAAATTTCCGGAATCACTTTTAAATCATATTTGACAAGATTTGCAGTGCCCTCTGCTGAAAGTGGCTCAAATAGCAGCTTCTACTACTCATTCAATGCTGGAGGAATTCATTTTCTTATGTTGGGAGCATATGCCGATTACAACGCTATCGGTAATAGATATACATGCATTCTGTCAGTGTTTAAATCCTCTGTAAAATTTTCAATGGCCTGGCTCTCATTTTAGGTGCTCAGTATGCTTGGCTGAAAGAAGATCTGGATAACGTGGACTGTACAGTGACCCCTTGGTTAGTAGCTGCCTGGCATCCTCCATGGTACAATAGCTATTCTTCTCATTACCAAGAATTTGAATGCATGCGTCAAGAGATGGAACACCTTCTTTATGAGCATGGTGTCGATATTGTTTTTTCTGGTCATGTAAGTTTCAAGATTCTCTTGGATCAGAAATGTGCATATTAGTTGCCAGATCCTCTTCCCACTGGCCCTCCCAAGAGACAATATGGTTAGAAATAACTTCACACAAATGTCTAGTATTGCAAGTTCAATTTGGGTGGGCCATTGATATATAACCATCATATTTATCTTGTGAATTATGGCCTACAAGTCATTCGAGTGTTGTACTGGCTTTAATATTGACCCTATCTTATTAAAGCCACTGTTTAGCTAGATGGGCTTCTTCTAATGCTTTTGATGTCCAATGGAATGATGTTATGCCTTTGTAGTTGAGATCGGCCTTTGAGCTTGATACTCTTTTTTGTAATCCGCTATGCGGTGATTCTGGTGTTTCGAATTAATGGAGTTCGATTATTTTTCAAAAAAATAATAATAATAATAATAAATATATAAAAATATTGACCCTGTCTTGGGACCTTAAGTTCATTTTATTTATTGTAGAATCCCCCTCCCCCCACCAAATGAAGAATAAAAAGCTTTTACTCGTAGTTCTTTGTTATTAGAAGAATATTCAATGGTAATTAGTTAGGGAGTGAGTTAGTGTATTTGATTATAAATAGAGAAAGGGGGATTGAGGGAAGGCAAGCAATTGTTGAGTGATCTAGGACTTGAGTTAGAATACTCAAGAGGGGACATTCTAAGAGCTTTTATACTTGGTTTATCTTGTAGTTCTTCATCTTTTACATTTCGCTATATTTGAGATCTTAATTCTAGTTAGGAGGTATCCTAACATATTCATCTCTGCTCTTCAGGTACATGCCTATGAACGCACGAACAGAGTGTACAACTATACACTGGATCCTTGTGGCCCGGTTTACATAACAGTTGGAGATGGTGGAAACATTGAGAAGGTTGATGTGGACCATGCTGATGACCCTGGAAAATGTCCTTCAGCTGGTGATAACGTTCCAGAATTTGGAGGAATGTGTCGTTTGAACTATTCTTCCGGTCCAGCAGAAGGGAAGTTTTGTTGGAACACCCAACCGGAATGGAGTGCATTTAGAGAAAGCAGCTTTGGTCATGGAACGCTTGAGGTTATAATCTTTTGTTTAACATTCTATCCTTACTTCCAATGCAAGTTTTCTATTCTCTTATTTTGTTTAGAAGACCTTTTGATAGTCAATCAATAGTATTTTTAAAGAAACACTGTCAGTTGTCATATTAAGTTAACTTTGTATAATCTCTTCGAAAGATAATTTCAAGTTAGATTCTACCAACTTGTCTATATGAAAAGAATTTCATGAAAAAGAAGGAAACCGTCTGCGCAAACTGCTGAACTCCACTCTAATCAGTCCAATAACCTATAATAACATAAAAGGACTTTTAGGTTATAAATTAAAGTTTAATCCTTAAACTTTCAGCTTTATGTCTATTTGGTTCTGTAGCATTCAAAAGTGTCTGATAGATTCCTAAACTTTTATTTTTGTGTCTAATAAGTTCTCAAACTTTAGATTTTGTCTCTAATATGTACCAAAATCTTCAATTTTGTATCTAGTCCTTGATATATTCAATTAAAGACAATTATGTTGAATAGGTCAAGGACCTATTAGATACATGATTTTTTTCTTTTTTTTAAAAAAAAGATTGAATAGGCCAAAGACCCATTAGATACAAATTTGAAAAACTTAGGAATCTATTGGACATAAAATTAAAAGGTTAAGGATCTATTAGACATTTTTTAAAGTTTAGGAATTCGTAGACATAAAATTAAAAGTTTAAGAATCTTTTAGGTGTTTCTTAAAGTTATAGGACCTATATGACATAAAATAGAAAGCTAGGGACCTAATAGACACTTTTAAAAGTTGAGGGACCAAATAGACATACACTTGAAAGTTTAGGGACTAAACTTACAATTTAGCCTTACTCTTAAATGTCCATTGCATTTGTATTCTAGTTGAGTTGTTATGCCACATTATCAGATGCAAGAGCTGAATACTAAACGTGTTTATTTTTCTAGTTCAGGTAACAAATTCAACGCATGCTTTGTGGACTTGGCACCGGAATCAAGATGTGTACAAGGAAGATAGCCATGGAGATCAAATATACATTGTTCGACAACCCGAGTTGTGCTTTCCAACTACCAAGGTCACTTCTGTATCAAAACTATCTTGAATTGTTAATGTTTATAGGTCCTTTTCAATCTTTTGCTCTGGAACTTGTAATGAAACACAATTGAAAAATGTCCAAGATTTGATATGTTAGTAACTACCATTGGATGAGCCTGGTGGCATAAGAGCCTGTAGGAAGACTTTGAGGGAATGAGTTCAAAGCTCATTGACACTATGAATTTCCAAACATATAATACTGTTGGGTGAGGTTTGTCTCATGTGTTAGTTGGCATGTGCGTAAGATAACTCAAATACTCACAAACATGATAAAAACATTCAAAGAACGTTGCATACATACATGAGTTGTCTTTCTCATTTATCTTATCCATATTTTTCTCAACAATCGAATCCTTCATTACTCCCTCACTCAACGCTTCCGCGTTCTACAGCACATAGGCACCTCTCTCAGGTAGATATGCACTACAGACGCTTCTCCCATTTCTTGCCCAAGTAACCACTGTTGAGAGGTCCACAGTTCTAAATTTATTCAACTATTCTCTCACAGGTACTCTCAGTTGTCTCTTCACTTTCAATGGCTCTCATCTTATCATCAGTCCCCAGCATGCTGTAGCTTAGCTATCACTTATCAGTTGGAAATAAATCCTCTCCATTCAAATTGGAGTGTATGGTTCAGCTTGGATTCCCGTAATTGATGTTGGCATCATCTTGATATTTCTTCTCTATGGATCTATTTGGAGCTGACTTTTTAAATTTTTTAAAAACCATTTTAAATACAAAAAGTCAATCTAAACACGCCCTAATGATTTGTAGGGCTAACAGAAGTCAGTTGGCATGTTATGGATGAGCGACCGACAATCACTTCAAGAAGTTTCAGACCTTAACCTGCTTATGCACTCTTTTTTCCCCCTTCAAATGTCCATTGAAGGACTCTTGATTCTTCCACTAACGATAGTCTCCTCAAAGGAAGGTACTATATTTTTTTCTTACCCAAGAAAAAAGTTGTTGGCATTAGCTATTAATTATTGTATCTATTTTTTGCTGATACCCGTTTTAAATATAACTCACCAGTAATTTATACACTGGTTTTTTTCATTTTCCTTATCAAGAATTTGCTATTATATTTTAAGTTGAAGACTTAAATTACTATTTTGGTCTCTGTATTTTTATTTTGGTTCATTTTGATATCTATATTTTTAATATGTTCATTTTGGTCTTTATATTTTAAAATTTGGTTCATTTTGGTTCATGTACTTTTAGATCACACATTTGATTTTTTGTTTTTGTTTTTAAAAATTAAACGTATAGACACTACTTTCTTGTTATCTACTTATTACTAATGGTTTACAAAACCAAGCTAAAATTTGAAAACTATTAAAAGTAGTTTTAAAATGGGTTGTTTTTAAATATAAAAAAATGAACCAAAATATTTACAAAATATAACAAAATTTTAGAACTATCAATGATAGACAGTGTCTATCAAGAGACATTGATAGACACTGATAGAAGTCTATCAACGTCTATCATTGATGGTTCTAAAATTTTGCTATATCTTGTAAATATTTTCAACAATTTTACCATTTGAAATAATTTTTCTTTTAAAATTTTGTTTTTATTTTTATAATTTGACTAAAAATTCAACTATTGTATTTAAAAAAAATGTAAATTGTTGTAAGAAATATGGAGAAAATAAACTTAATTTTCAAAAACAAAAAACGAAATGGTTACCAAATGAGATCTTAAATTTTCATTTTTATTTTCTTGTACCTTTAAAAGGTGACCATTTTGATCCCTCCATTTTTATTTGTAATGGATTAAAATGGTCATTTTTTAAAGTTCAATGACCAAAATGAACCAATGTTAAGAGTACAATGACCAAAATGAATATTTTAAAAGTATAAATCAAATTAACCAAATTGAAGGTATTGGAATTAAAATGAACATTTTGAAAGTAGACCAAAATGAACTAAAGCCAATTTCTTTTTAACGAAAAAAAAAAAAAAAAAAAAAAAAGAAGAAAATTCAAAGCTTAAAAGTAAAATATATGATCTTGTTTCTAATAATTTGTGTGATGCCTACATTTTTTTTTCTCGAATATACTAATTGCTAAATATTTAGTGGTTCAAATTTCATGTATTTCATTTATTGTACGCTTTGTTTGATTCTAAAATATATTTTAGGAAAAAAATATCCTTTGGGTCCCTAGTTTCTTGATCTCTTATAATTTTAATCTTTGAATTTTGAGTTTAATTCAATTTAGTATTTATGTTTCATAATGTACCATATTAGTTTTTAAATTTAGTTTTTGTTTCAATTTAGTTCTTAGGTTTCAAGATTTACACTTTTAACCTCGATTTTTACTAAATACTCACTTTAAGTCTTTAACAATATGTCTATTAATTAATTAAAATAGTTATGATGTGTAATTCTAAAATTGATTTTAATGGTGATGAAAAATACTGTGAAACTTAATTATATATAATTCTTTTAAATAATGAATAGGCATTATGCCAAAGATTGATAGTTAGTATTTAGTGAAAACTCGAGGTTAAAAGTATGAATATTAAAGCTATAGACCAAATTGAAACAAAATTTAATTATCAAGGATAAAATTGTAACATTTTGAAATCTAATGACTAAATTGAAATAAAATTCAAAACTTGAGTACTAAATGTATAATATTTTGAAATTTATGGATCAAATGAAAACTAAAACAAAAATTTAGATACCAAAAATGTATTTTCCCCTATATTTTATTAACTAAATTGTAATTAAGATTTTAATTTAATAAGTGGGGCATATCCAGTCATAAAATAGAAATTCTATACAACTTAGCAATGGGATTCGGTTTTAACGTTCTCATTATATATATGGGAGGAAATTTAATTAATTATTTTTTTATCTTTTAAAATATGTGTACTAATTGTTACCATTTAAAGAATTTGTAAAAGAATATAGAAGTAGTTCAAAATGTGGAAATGTTGGAAAGGTAGTTTGCTCTTCAACAACTTTAATGTAATAAAAAATATATCCATTGGGTGACAATTTAACAATAGGATATCTAAAGGGTGTCACATACTTTTTTCATTTGCAGATATGACACCTTTTAATGTATGAAGTGTATTAAGTATATCAAGTGTATTAATAATATATCAAGTGTATTAACTATATCGTATGTATCAAGTGTGTATCTGTATTTTTTTCTTTTTTTTTTTAACATTTCATGCATTGGACATGTTTTTTTGTCACTTTTATAAAAATGATAAGTTTGGACTATGAACTTAATTTTCAAAATTTATTTAGTCAAATCTACTCTAAGCTCAAATAAAAACCAACTAATATGTCTATTAACCTAAATAACTTATAGGTATCAGTGTATTACTATATAAATAAATATTACTTATGAAATATTAGGTGTTAAAATTTCTATTTTAAGAATTAGCCACAAATGCTTATTGCTTTGCACATAATTAATTGAGAAGTTGGGTGGGACCACTTGAACTACCGACCCATTTTTGTTTCTTTTCCTTTCTTTTTCCATGATTTCCACGTGGAGAAAATAATAGTAATTAGTAAAAGAAAAAGATCCCGTAATTAGCAAAAAGAATAGATTTGAAAATTTTCATAAATAATGTAAATAATAATCGATAATTTGAATTTAAATGGGATAGAATATCTCATTTTAATTTTAATTCTAGCTTATATATTTCAATTAATTTGTTTTGAATGATGTTGATGCAAATCCAATTCAAATATATTATTATATAAATATCGTGATTATAAAATACTAAAGTAAACTTAAATTGATGTTTTAGTAAACAAAATTTATAAATGATAAAATTTTAACCATCTTCGAATGTACTCAAAATAAAAATTTTAGATTTAAAATAATATATAAATATATATATGTAAAATTTAAATTTTAAGGTTCAAAAAATATTTAAATATACAACTTGAGAATTTAAAATTTGAAAATCAAAATAATACATAAATCTAAATATTGGAAAATTTAAAATTCAAAATTAAATTAAACATATAAATATGAAAAATTAATAAAGGGAGAAAAAAATAAAAGAAAGAAAGAAATATAGTCAAATTAATATAGAAAATAAAGAAATATTAAAAAATTAAATAAAATCATTGTTGTTGCAGGGTCGAACCCAACACCATGAAGCTGACTAAGAATGACGTGGTGTGCCTCCTAATTACTCTAAAAAATTAATTTTGAACATACTGAAAAGAATCATATATTATCATAACAAACCCAGCTTCAAGACTAATTTCAAATCAAAGTCGCACTTCTCTGCACAACGATAGATTCAATAATCAATATTGAAGATCCAAAATAAAATTCAATAACAAGAATAATTGAATCCTCAAAATCAAACAACAACAACGCCAGAACAAAAGCCCCAACTAAGTAGCTGAACTTGAAGAAGAACCAAATCAAATATGTTATTGGAACAAGAAACGTGGAATATAGAACCAAAGAGTTAAGAGAAGGCTTGGCAAAAGAAAATATAAACTTTGAACGTCCGAATGGTGGTGCGACAGAGAAATCTTCTAAGCCTCTGACAAACAGATAGATCTATGCTCTGAATCGGCGGCACATAGAACGTCAATGGCACTGTTGAGAAAGCCACGACCTAAAACGAATAAAGCTGAGAGCTTCCTCAAATCATGAAGAATGTGACGAAATTGAATGCGAAGAATTGCGATTGAAGATTAAAGATGAAGGATACCTAAGAGAAGGGAAAAGAAGATTTTCGAAAGTGGATGCCTGCTAGCCACAGGAGGATGCTTAAGAGAGGTTGAAGAAGGTGGAAGGGATGGAAAAACCCTATCCTATAATTATAACATAAAAACAATATAATTTGCCAACTCATTTTAAACTTTCCTAGTCACCATAGTCCAATTAGCATGTTAATTGCCATGTCATTGCAAAATGAGTACACGAACCATTTAGAATCATTTCTCAAACTTCAGCGACGAAAGTGTTTTTTTTTAAACTCCAAGTACTAAATAGACACTAAATTCGAATATGCTAAAGTGAGTACTTGAAGGTCGTAGGTTCAATCCCCAATACATATATATTGTACTCGATTTTTTTTTTCAAAAATAAAGAAATAGAGAAAAATGTCTTTTTGTTTTTGGTGGTTCACACTTTTGACCTTGATTTCTTCCTAAATACTCCCTTAGTAGTTAGTTTTAATATTTATTAATTAATTTAAAAATTTTAAACAACTATAATTAATTAAATATCACTATTTTTTTTTGTTTGACTTTCAAATTAATTTAAAAATGAAAATGAATATTCAGTAAAAAATAGAGCTAAAAGTTATATCCATAAATCTAAGAATCAAATTGAAATAAAACTCAAAATTTTAAAAACAAAATGTAATATTTTAAAAGTGACTAAATTAAAATTAAACTAAAAATGTGAAAATAATGATTATATAAAAGGAAAAATATTTCAAATGACAAAATTAGTGAAAATATTTATAAATATAGCAAAAATTTTAGCAACTGATAGACACTAATAATAGAAGTCTATCAATGTTTATCATGAATAGATTTTAAAATTTTACTATATATGTAAATATTTTATTTATTTTGTTGTATTTGAAAATAACTCTAAATAAAAACTAAACTAAAAAAAAAAAAACTTTTTTTCTCGATTTATTTTTCCTAAAGAAATTTATATTATATACACACATACATCCATACGTCCCTTCAGTAAGTCAGTTTTGAAGTTTCAACTTTCAAGTATGAACCCTTGATTCAGATTTTTCTCGTAGAACCAACCGTCTTCACGTGTTGCTGTTCAACAAAATCCTCAAACCACTGAACTTTGATTCGATTCCATTTCGTTTCCCTTTTTCCGAATCTCATTTCACTCTCTCTCGTCCACTTTCTTCTGAATTTTTTCGATCGTCATCCGTTTCCGTCCACGATGCAGTACAAGAACTTAGGCAGGTCCGGCTTGAAGGTCAGCCAGTTATCATACGGCGCTTGGGTAAGCTTCGGCAATCAGCTCGATGTTCGAGAGGCCAAATCTCTTCTCCAATGCTGCCGTGACCATGGCGTCAATTTCTTCGACAACGCTGAAGTCTACGCCAATGGCCGGGCCGAGGAGATCATGGGTCAGGCCATTCGGGAGCTCGGATGGAAGCGCTCCGATATAGTCGTCTCCACCAAGATCTTTTGGGGCGGTCCTGGTCCAAACGATAAAGGGCTTTCCCGAAAGCATATCGTTGAAGGTACCAAGGCTTCACTGAAGCGATTGGATATGGAGTATGTTGATGTTATTTACTGTCATCGACCGGATTCTTCGACGCCGATCGAGGAGACGGTGAGGGCGATGAATTATGTGATTGATAAGGGGTGGGCGTTTTATTGGGGAACCAGTGAGTGGTCAGCTCAGCAGATCACTGAGGCTTGGGGAATTGCCGAGAGATTGGATTTGGTTGGGCCGATTGTGGAGCAGCCGGAGTACAATTTGTTGTCTCGGCATAAGGTAAGTGCCTTGTTTTTTCAGCTAATTGATCGTTTTCTGATGTTTTCTCTTAGATCATAGAAATGGAGTTTTCAGTTATAGTTAGGCAAAATTTCTGATGACTATTTTGAATGTTGATATTACCAACTGATCGGGTGTTTTGTGAGGGTTTCTGTAAATTGGTTTTCTGTGGAGTTTCTTCACTGATTGGCTGGGGGGATCTTGGTGGGAAGTATAACATCTGGGTTCGATATACAGTTTTGGCCTCGATCTATGTTATTCTTAGAAATTTCGTGTAGTTTTTTCATTCGAAACTTGACTCTGAATAGATTAGATATTGAAAAGTAACGATGTGGAAATTGAATAGTACTATTTCCAAGGCGGTGATGGGTTTATCCTATAGTAGTACTTTTAATGGATAATTTTTTCTATTGCTATCCAAAAAGGGATAATTTTTGGATAGTGGTAGCACATCTCGAATTTGTAGGTTGTTTGGGGCTGAGTTGAGTTATGTGGAATAGATAGGTGTTTGATTTATTGGTGTGTATGCCTAACTCGGTGAATAAGAATTATAAAATCGATTAATAAAGTGGTTTCATGCCCCGTCATCACTTTTAATGGTAAAGACTATTGAAAAATTTTGATGAGTACAAGATGAAATCAAAACTTTTGAAAGATTAGGGATTAGATTTTTAAATGGGCGTAGATGAAATTGTATGTTTGGCCTAATGATTGCTTGGTTCTATTTATGGTTACTAGTAAAATTATTCTCTTTGTTTTCCGCTTCCATTTGGAAATGGAATTTGAGCATTCCTGTTGCAGTTTTAAAAGTCAAGGCCTACTTCAGTAATTTTTCGAACGAGGTTTTCTTTGCTGGAAAATAATCTTTAACTTAATTCATGAATAGTTTAATCTGGTAGCTTGCTAGGATGATTAGTTTAATATCCTTCTTTTGGGTTCTGTTCCTTTTGCATGGAAACTAGATTGAGACGTGTTACTGTATTCATGCAGGTCGAGGCCGAGTTTCTCCCTCTGTACACCAACTATGGCTTAGGTCTAACAACATGGAGTCCACTGGCTTCGGGCGTGCTCACTGGAAAATACAACAAGGGAAGTATACCACCTGATAGCCGATTTGCTTTGGAAAATTACAAAGTAAGAAGTTTGGATCTGACAGTTTGGCATGCTTTGGTTTGATTTAGCTAATAAGTTCTTGGTTAATCAGTTACTTTTTCGGATTGATGTCTGCAAGGGACCACCTCATTTGGATATCCTATGCTAGTGATTAAAGAACTTTGTGTTTTTTCCTTTATCCAATGATGAGAACATGGAAACTTAGCCTTTTATTCTGCCTGCTTGTAGAATCTTGCAAATCGATCTCTGGTTGATGATGTGTTGAGAAAAGTCAATGGGTTGAAACCAATTGCGGATGAGCTCGGCGTGCCATTGTCGCAGCTAGCAATTGCATGGTGTGCTGCAAATCCTAATGTTTCATCGGTTATCACTGGTGCAACGAAAGAATCTCAGGTCAGATTCTTGTGGATATATTGGTTTTTGAATTTACGAACCATTTACTCTGAGATATAGTCTAGTTCAGGATGTGTGCTTCAAATCCTAATGTTTCATCAGTTGAACATGGTTGGGTCAATTGGTAGTCTTTCCCCTGGCTCGTCTGGTGCATCTAATTGGATCTGTAAGCCAGAGTGGGCTCATATGGGGTGGGCTTATTATTTTAAAAAACCAGTAATCTAGTCAACATAAAAAACGATATCAATTAACTACAAAAAATTTCAAGAATTATAAGTCATCTTCTGCTAGTTATTGAGAGATCTTAAGTGGTCGATCTTTTTAACTGTGAGGATATATCTGACCTGATTCTGTAGGACCATCTCTGTTCTCTTGGCTTATATTTTTATGGTTAGATTTGAAACATTTATTAAAAGTCAAGGATGATATTGCAACTTTTAAAATAGTATGGTATTTCTTCAAGAAAAGGAGTTTTTTGTTTTATTCTTTTCGAGGTTACGAGTACAAACTGTTTTCCAACACATATGCAGATTCAGGAGAACATGAAAGCTGTGGACGTGATCCCATTGCTAACTCCTGCAGTAATGGAGAAGATTGAAGCTGTTGTTCAAAGCAAGCCAAAGCGCCCAGAGTCATTTAGGTGAACATAACACATTCTTTAGCAGTTAGCACCATAGTCTTCTGTGCATTGCTTAGCAGCTTCCTTCCTTGTTTCTGTGTTGTTATTATTGGTGTGCTCTGTTATGGCCTTCTTTCTACTTTGTTGGGGATTTCTTTCTTCTGCTCTTTTTTTGTTGTGTGTTTGATTTTGAGGGAGGAGAAAAAACAGTTCATAATATTATAAAAACTTTGAGTTGTGTGAACCATTGGAAATGAAAATTTATATTTTCATTGAGCAAATCAAAGGAGTTGTGTTGACAAAAGAACCTCAAAGTTTAAGCTTTTTTACTTGTCCAGTGAGTTGGAAAATTTGTAGAAGATCCAACATTAAATGATTTAATGGCCGGTTACATATAGGATCTTTAGCTATAAAGCACAGACACAGATACGGTTATCCGATATAGATACGATCGGATACAGGGATTCGTCAATTTCTAAAAAACTAAGACAAGGATAAGTCTAAGGATACGTTGTTTTTTATATATATTTTTAATATATATATATATTTCTAAAAAAACGAGGATATTGATACATTGAAGATCTATTTTCTTTTTCTTAAAAAAATCTAGGATATAGATAAATTTAGCATACAAGTTAATAATAATAGCACAAAATAAAATACAATACAAAAAGTGACTCAATGTATATAAAATGTTGAAGTACAGTAATTAAAAAAATCAATAGAAAAGTGACTCATATTACAAAGAAGAAGAAGATTAGAGGGAAAAGTATGAAGATAAACGAAGAATTTTTTCATTGAATTGTTGAAGATATCTATTTATATTTTGGTGGACTTTGTGAGGATTCAAATGTGAAGATGAAGATTAGATGATTTTAGGGTTTGGTCTTTTATTTATTTTTTTCCTTTTAGTTTTGGACTCAACTAGTGAACTTTTTAAATGGGTTGCTTAGTTTTAAATTGAGAAAGATTAGATGAGTTGCTTATTTTTTTTTTTCTTTAAAAAAGGGTACACGTAGAAATAGATACGTCAAATCGCATGTCATGATATGGATTCTGCCTCACATGACGTATATGTGCTTCATAAAACTTTGGCAAATCAATAATTAACTAAAAATTGAAGTTGGTGGTTATGGTAAATTTTAATATATCAATACTTTAATAAGATTTTTTTTTTTCATAGAGATAATGTGAAATGAGTTGTGAATTTCAATGTTCTTACCATGTTGTGGAAATATCGATTTATCCATTATGTCAATATCAAACTCATGGATACTTCATAGCACAGAATGGGTCATGCTCTAACTCTAAATTATTTTTTATTTAGTTAAACGTATTAAATATTCGTTTTAAACTTTTTTGTATTGATTTTTTTGGACCCATTGTAAAAAAATTCTTTGGAAAATTTAAATGAACTTCGACATACCTTGATTATGTAGGACTATATTATAATTTATTTGAACGTATATATCTTTTTTCGTCATGATTTTTCAGATAAAAACTTAATGGAAGCTTCCGGTATATATATATATTTTCCACTTTATTATTAATACAAAACTTATACACTTTATTGATAGGCTTTTTTTTTTAAGATTAAATAAAGGAATGGACGAGAATTCAATTTTCCAACTTTCAAAGGATATAGTATACTTATATCTTTATTTAACTAATTTAAACTATGCTTAGGTTATGTTTTTTTTTCCTTTGTAACTATGTTTAAGTTGACACATTAATTGAATATTGACTTAACATATTTCTAAATTATAGACCAATAAATAAAAAATATTTTCTTTTTTTAGTTGAACAATTATAAAGGTCGGAATTCATTCTTATAAAAATGTAGTTCATCGATCTTTAAGACACTAAAGTATATTCAAAAGACGATATGTCAACTAAATTTTATTTTATTAAATATGTCATGCCGACATTTTGATAAGATAGAAATAAGAGTATTATTTAAAATGTAGAGATGTAATTATTTTACATTATTTATTATTATTTTGAAATTTGTATATATATAGGATAACTTCACCATTGAAGAAAAATTTGGATTTAAATTTCTTTGAAGCAGCAGAAAAAACATGCCAACATGGTGATCATACAATATAATACATTGGGTGGGAAGCACGTAATGACTACTGCCACTTCCACGTTTCACAATCTGATTTGATGCACATAATGTTTTAATATTATGAAATTAAAATAATGTCTGGCCTTCTATTATTAAATATTAACGAACGTATAATTTTACTGCAAGAGTATAGCTCAAATTCTTCATCCAAAAGTTAGAGATTCAAATCTTCTACTTTTATATGGTTGGATTGGAAGAAAATTATATAATTATATTATTAAATAAAGTTTATTATTTAAAGTCGGATTGATAATTATTTAATCTTTTGAAGGTTCAACTTATAAACATTACTTTTACCTGTCAGTGTATTTGTTTGTTATGTACTTCGTTTTTTAAATTTTAATTTTATTTTTAAAATTTAGCTATAGATTCAAATATTTTTTTGAGGAAATGTGAAAACTGTAGTAAGAAAATAAATTTATCCAGCATTTTTCAAAACTCACATAACTAATTGAAAGTATGGGATATTGTTCAACACAAAATTAAGTTTTATGTCTATAAAATTGTTTTAAAAAGTATTGAATAGGTTAGTGATCTATTAAATACAAAATTAAAAGTTCAAATATATTAGACATTTTTAAAGTTTAGATATTTATTCGGAAAAATCTAAAGGTTTATCCTTCAACAAGTAGACATTAAATTACAATTATCAAGATTAAAACATTTAGGTTAAATTATAGGGAAAAAAAACATTTACCGAAGTTGCAATATTACTAATAATATTATCATTGATCTTTGATAAATGTTTCAAAATTAGCATAGATCTACTAGAATGTTGGATAAAAATTGATAGTTGAAAAGATGTAATAGTGACTTAAAACAAAAATTAGATCCAAACACTATCATACTATTCCATGTCATCTCCATATTGGTTTAGGGTTCCAATTTTTATCTAAAATTTTAATAGATATCTATTCCAAAAGTAATTTGAAACATTCATAGAAATGTCAAAGGTAATAATGTAATTTCTTAAAGAATAAGGGTATTTCTTAAACAAAATGTAAAATTTAAGGATAATTTTGTTCATAATTTAATAATTTAACAAAAATATCAATTACCATCTCAATTGATTATTCAATCCTTCATCCCACCATGATTCAACTAAAAAAACAACAATAACCACAAAGGCAAAATGCAAATACTACCCTAAAATATGGTGACAATTGCAATTATACCCTCAAACTTTCAGTAATAAAAATTGAGCACTCAAATTTATATGAGTGTTAAAATTAGACCCTTAAATTTACGTAGATGTAGAAATTATACAATTGTATAGGTTTGAGGGTTCAATTTTTTTTCCATTTAGGGGATTCAATTTTTACAACTATGGTAAGTTTGATAATCTAATTTTGACAATCATATGAGTTTGAGAGCTCAATTTTTACAATTTAGGCTTGGTAACTATTTCATTTTTTTTTTTTTTGAAATTTAAGCCAATTTTCTCAAATTTTCTTACAATAGTTTGCATCTTTCTTAAGCACAAGAGTTGAAATTCTTAGCTAAATTTCAAAATCGAAAACAAGTTTTTAAAAACTATTTTTTTTAGTTTTCAAAAACTATTTTTTTTAGTTTTCAAAATTTTGTTTGATTTTTTAAAACATGAGTAAAAAATAGATAACGGAGTAAGAAATCTAGAGGTGGTATGAGTGTTTGTACGCTTAATTTTCAAAAACTAAAAACTAAATCAAATGAGACTTTAGAGCTTGAACGTGTAATTGCAACACTACCATACTTTTAAGAGGGGTTTTTGCAATATGCCCTAATAATAATAATATAATAATAATAAAATAAAAAGAAAAAAGAAAAGAAAAACCAATTGTGGGGGATTACGTTGAAAAAAGGGAGAAATTCATAAATTAGTTTGGCGGTTGGGAGCTTCCGTCCCTGTGATTTTGCCGCGTTATTCTGACCATTGCTCTTCTCCTACAACTCCGTTCCTCTTTCAACTCCTTTCTCTCTCTCATTTTCCGATCTTTTTTCGTTTCAATTCAAGCTTCGCAGATTCGAACACACAGGTACGATTTTTTGAATCTCTCCTTCATCCTTTCTGGTTAGGGTAAAATTTTTGTGTTTGTAAGCACATAAATTTCCTCCCAAAACCACGCTCTCTTCGAACATGATCATATTCAATGAATTTTTTGTCCTATCCCTTAATTGATTCTCTGTATCTTCATTCTACAGTTGGATAAGGGAGGCGCTGGAAAACTTTTAGGAGATCGCCTGTTTGAAGATTCTTAGGTACATTTCAACGTTTCAAGTTTCTCCGTAGTTCTAGCATTGTTTTTTTTTCCCCCATGTTGTTGAGAAATGTATGGATATTTGAGTAAACTAAATGTTTTGAAAATATAGGAGAAATGAGATGAGCATCTGAAAGTAGGTTATTTGGGGGTTCCGAGTGTAGAATTAGAAAATTTGTAGATTTTTTTTATTATATATTTTGAAGAAGAATGAAGAAGAGAGCTTGAAGGGTGCGAAAATGTTCGTATGTTGAACAATCTGTCTTTCTGAGATCATGGCTAGGGAAGTACATGGCATTTTAAGCCAACAATTATACATGGAAAGACCAAGGGTTGTTTCGGATGTACGAGTTACTGCAGATCATAGTGTGAGTGATGTTTGTGTACAGACGGGTGAGGTATTTTCTCCCCAGTTTATGCGGGATCGAGTTGCTTTAAGAAGATTGTCTGACATGAGTGATGGAGATCAACAACAACAGCAAAAGAGAACAGGTCTTGGGTTCAATCCGAGCAACCAATTGGTGTATGAGGATCTCAGTGGAATTCTTGGACTCAAGAGGATGAATTCTGAAAGCAGTTCAGAATTGTCATCAACGCCAGTGACTGCTTATGCAGCTGAAAGGGACAACAAGGTTTATCCTAAAAACACAAGCAAACGTCAGTGGGAATATAGTGTTACTGGACAAGCATCTGGTGCATATGTTGATGAAATTATCCGAGGAGTTCAACTTGGCCCCACGACGTCGACCTTGTATGCATTGGATTCGCCTCGTTCAGGTTATCCTTGTGGGGCTGGATTTGGAGATTTCTCTGCCAATGATAAGATGAAATTTCTCTGTAGTTTTGGAGGTAGAATATTACCAAGGCCTAATGATGGGAAGCTTAGATATGTAGGTGGAGAAACACGCATCATATCCATTAGGAAAAACATCTCATGTGAAGAACTTACTAAAAAGACATACGCTGTCTGTAAATATGCCCACACGATAAAGTACCAGCTTCCTGGTGAAGATCTTGATTCACTTATCTCTGTCTGTTCTGATGAAGATCTTCATCATATGGTAGAGGAATATCATGAGCTGGAAAATGCAGAGGGTTCTCAAAGACTTAGAATTTTTCTGATTTCTTCAAATGATTGTTGTGAGAGCCCTACTTCTATTGAAGGAAGGGTAGTTCAACCAATTGATATTGATTATCAATATGTTGCGGCTGTGAATGGTATGCTAGACCCAAGTCTTCAAAGGAGCTCTAGTGGGCAGAGTTTCACAAGTCAGACTAGCCAGGTGGGGGGCATCTCAGATCATAGTACCAATTTTCATACTGATTCGTCACATGCAACAGACTCAAAAGATGCCAATTCACCAATGCCAAATTTGGCGGGAATGTTTCCTAGACCTGGTGGTCAGTTGTTAAATCCCATTCAAGTCCCAAGCAAGTCATTTAATCAATCACCTCTAATTTCTCCGGTTACAGTAATGCAAAAGGATTTTAAGAATCTGGATGCAACATATGCAGAAGATGCTAGAAACTTCACTCCATTTGTTTCAGGAAAACGTCCATGTGATATGGTTTATTATGTTGATGCAATGGGCCGTCACAATCATCTTTACCATGGTTCTCCATTGATGAATTATCATCATGAAAAATCTACAGTGGAACCTGATGAGATATACAAAGTTCTTAATGTTCATTTCCCACGAAGCTCCAGTGAAAATTTTGTGCCTCCACCCAACTGGGGTCAAAGTGATACACATTCAATGAAAATTTTGCTCAAGGAACGGGCAGTTAATTATGGACAGCTATGCTCTGATGAGGAGTATTTGATTCAGCTAAGATCTGGAACCACCCATATGGGACAAAAAATTATGCATTCACATTCTGAGCCCCTACTGCTGGAACAGGATCAAAAGTCGAATCATGGAGGACTCTATCCAGTGAACTCATTCAATGACAGTGATCAGTCACCTTCACTGGGAATGTCAAGTTCCTTGCAGGATTTGCCAACGATGTGGAAACAGAGAGTTGATGCGGAATTTCAAGATGCTAAATATGAGAATCATCGAATTTTAGCATCTGGTAGTGATAATGAAACATACGAAGAATGCAATTTTGATGAAAAGAAGGCTAATTTCTATGGAAGTATTTATGTTCCATCACTTAATGATGAAGAAAAATACAGATATTTGCAACATGTTGACTACCAACAAAATGGTTGTCTCCCCAAAGAGGTTCAAAGCCTTGGAGGCAGATCTTCTTCCGAACGAGGTTTTGAATTAGAAAATTCTGCAGATACCACGGGTGGCCCATCCATCATTTACCATTTAGAAAGAACTGCTCCAATAATTTTTGAGGAGAGCCAATATTGTATCAAGGGTCCTACTTCTGATATAGTAAGGAGCCAACCATTCTCTTGCATATCTTCTGATCTACTACCTCATACAACTCAAGCTTTGATCGATAAAAAGATCATAAATCAGGAACCAGTAAGTATGTCTCCATTTTGCAAATAATAGTTTTCCTTTATTCTCCAATTTATATGAAGCTAATTATCTCTTTTTGTTATTAACAGACATGGAACAGTTCTGCTTCAGGTAGAGAGGTTTCTCTAGGCGATGAGAACTTTGTAACCTGTCATTACCGCAAGGTTGCAGCCCATAGCAGGAAAAAGAGCAACTGTGATGATGATATCTTTATCAAATCATCACACTCAGATGATTCTCATGGCAATGAGGCTGTGGAGTTAGCTGTAATAGTTGAAGATGTAACTCATAGTATACCTCCTGACATACCCATAGCTTCAGGAGTTGTCCCCCGGGTTGAAAACGAGGCCAGCGATGAATGTCCATCTTCAAGAGGAAATGATGCTTTGAGTTCTAGTTCAGAAACTGACCTTGAGGTGAACTTTTCCTGTGAATTTCAGTTATTGTGGCAGTATTCCTGTTCATTAATGTTTAACGCGATAGTCCTTTTTCAGGATGCCGATAGTATCCTTAGTTCAAGGGATGAGTCTATGAGCGAGGCAGCAATAGCTGAAATCGAAGCTGGCATCTACGGCCTGCAGGTTCAAAGCTTCTCTATTTATTATATCATACATACCTTTCTGTATAGATTTAATTCTCAGATATGACATATCTTGGACTCTTTCATCCACTTAAGGTTCCTCCAACCTTTTAACACATCTGTCCACTTAAGGTGTCTCTAACTTTGTAAAATATGCATCACTGAATGAAGTTGTTGTAGTACCAGTATTGAGCATTTTCCATGCACACACACACTTCATTTGTTCTTAATAACTCTTTCTTGTCGGTTGTAAGAAAATATGCAAGGATGTTTATAAGAATTTTGTAATTATAGCATAAAGATGATGGTTGCAGTCATTAAAGAGAATTGACTGGAATGTTTACTCAATCACAAAAGCTGAAGTTCACATTATATTCTATTGATCAATTCATATGCTGATATGCAGATCATAAAGAATGCAGACCTTGAAGAACTGCAAGAGTTGGGTTCTGGGACATTTGGCACAGTTTTTCATGGAAAATGGAGGGGAACAGACGTTGCTATTAAGAGAATAAAAAAGAGTTGCTTCTCAGGAAGTTTTTCAGAGCAAGAACGGCTGGTGAGTTTGACATAATCTGAAATTTGAGCCTTTTATATATTAACCAATTCCTGTGCTCAATGGCTTCTTAAGATATTGGTGAATATGGTTATAAAAATTTTCTTAGAATATTACAAAATTGTGCATTCAGTTTCGAAATAAATGTTGTATGCTTTATTTTCTCAAATGCATTTCATTATTGATTAAGCCTATGAACATATTTCCTACAATCTAATTCCACCCTCCTCTTTGGCCCCCAACATTTTCACAAATGGGTCCAAAATTTCACTGTTTGCTTAGACTAGAGATTTCTGGAGAGAAGCAAGGATTCTATCGACTCTTCACCATCCAAACGTTTTGGCTTTTTATGGGGTAGTTCCTGATGGACCTGATGGAACATTGGCAACTGTAACCGAGTATATGGTAAACGGTTCGTTAAGGCATGTCCTTTTAAGGAAGGATAGGTAAGTTGGTCCGAACTCCACATTTTGATTCTCTTCTTTCTTGTGGAAAGGGATACTGAAACTTTAGCATTCTCACTGCAGAGTGCTTGATCGTCGGAAAAGGCTTATAATTGCAATGGATGCGGCTTTTGGCATGGAATATTTGCATTTGAAAAATATTGTTCATTTTGATCTGAAATGTGATAATTTGTTAGTCAACTTGAGGGATCCTGAACGACCTATATGCAAGGTAATTTTTAATATATCTAACATCTCGTGCACCTATAATGGTTCCATAGCCTGTTGTTCTTATGGACATTTACCCACATACTAATTAAAAAATATTATATTATTTGAGATGTTGCTAATTTAGACCTTATTTGATAATTATTTGATCTTGTATTTTTTATATTTAAAAATCACGCTTATAATACTACTTTTATTTAATAGTTTATGTACTTTGGTATTTACCTTTTAGAAATGTTTTCCAAAGAAAAAAATCCAAGCCAAGATTTGAATGAAAACTATAAAAAGTAGTTGAATTGAAATGTTTCTTAAGAAAAAACCACATTATAAAGAAATGTCTATTTTCAAAAACCAAATGATTATCGAACGAAATGTTATAATCAAAATTTATATTCAATATTCCAGCCACACTGAGCTTGTTTGGGGGTCATTTTCTGTCTTTCAGGTTGGAGATTTTGGGTTGTCCAGAATTAAGCGCAATACACTTGTTTCTGGAGGCGTGCGTGGAACTCTTCCATGGATGGCACCAGAATTGTTAGATAGTAGCAGTTCTAAGGTCTCTGAGAAGGTTAGTAACTTAAAAAACGAAGACCTTAACTTTCTTTCAACTAAATCAAGTCGTGTAAATGTTGCTTAGATTGCTCTGGAGATGCAAACATAGTCTTATATTGCATAAGACATTTTGGAGGAAATTTTAAATCATATCTAGATCCTAGGAGGATAATATCATTCTATTTTTGCTTTATTAGCATTTTTCTTTTTAATAGGTTGATGTTTTCTCATTCGGTATTGCAATGTGGGAGATTTTGACAGGCGAGGAGCCATATGCTAACATGCATTGTGGTGCCATCATCGGTAAACTTTCCTTCCTATGCTCCTAATTTCTTAAAAGCCTTCTCAAGAAATTCAGGTTTATGCTTGTTCCAGCACTTTTCGTGAAATTTTCTTTCGTCCTCCTTTACTCCTCACTTCTCTCTTCTTGCAGTATCTTGAAAATCATTTCAACTAAATCCCTGAATTGCAAAATTCTGTCATTGGTTAAACATTGAGTTTCTAGACAGGCTGTGATAGGAATGGTATTAGGATATTATTAGAGTATTAAGCGTATATTAGTAATTAGTTAAGGAGTTTGTTATACTTGTTGGTTATAAATAGAGGGCGAGGGGAATGAAGAAGATGGACAATATTTTGTTGAGTGAATTATGGTTTGAGAGTGATCTCAAGATTGGGAGGTTTTATGGAACTCGTAAACTTGATTTATTTTGTAGTTCAGTTTTATCAGCTTAGTTCTCATAATTGTCACATATACTTATTTCCCAGCCATAATCTTGTGCTTTATTATTCAAATAAGGAGATCATGTTGTTTTATACTTTGTTGGGTAGGTGGAATTGTAAGTAATACTCTTAGACCGCCAATCCCAAAACGTTGTGACCCCGAATGGAAAAAGCTAATGGAAGAGTGTTGGTCTCCTGAACCTGCAGCAAGGCCATCATTCACAGAGATAACAAATAGACTTCGCAGCATGTCGGTAGCGCTTCAGATCAGAAAGAGGCCACATGTAGCAAGTAGATGAAATACATCATCCTCTTATAAGTCACCATTCTTTTGATTTGGAAAAGAGGAGAAGAAAAGAACAAAGTTTAAACTATTCTACTCTATGTAATTAAAGTAACTGGCTTGTTCAATCAGCTAAATCAAGCCAAATATCTAACTTTTATGGAGTTTATATACTTCAAAATCTGTAGATGATGTTAACTTTAATGTCAAAATTTCATATTCCTGTTGTTCATGTTATTGTGTGTTTGATCCAGCGAGCAGGCTAAGAGATTAGGCCAAGTTAATGGTCAAACAAGGAAAGTCCATCTCTAAAGATGAGAGAACAATCTCTAGAGAACACGAGTTTTATATTCAAAGTTTCTTATTATAATTCCAAAGTAGTTATTGATATCCTTATAAGGAAATAAACCAATTAACTAATTAATTCTAAAATACTAATTAAACACAAATTAATTTAAATTAACAATTAAATAAATATTAAACTCAAATATATTAATTATCCTATAATTCCGTTCGTGAATGTGGATGCTGTTTACAACTTAATTGATTATATGATGCTTCTTTCAACTTGATTGGTATTATGCATTGCTAGTGCAAGAGCTTATCCTTTGAAACACAATTTTCCATGAACATATAGATATATTGTCTTCCCACAATTTTCCATAAATGGACAAAATAACCAACACAATATTAAATAAAAATACCAAGAGTACATAGCAAACATTTTGAGTCAAAACTATAAGTTTGAACAAAAAAGTTTCTCAATTATATGGACTAATCCATCAACTTTCAAACACGTTTCCTTATTATTTTGTAACTATTTTTCTATTTTTCTAAAAAAAAATTGCTCTCGCATCTATATTTACATGTATATTTACAATATAAATTTAAATATTATCTTATGTTATAGAAATGATGTTTAGAAATGAACAATTATAGTCTAATTAAGTCAAAATCAAAATTTCATTAATTAATTATAACAATTTCTATAATTTTCATAAAGTTTTCTGAAATTTTTATCGATATCAATATTTCTATAAAATTAGGACATTAATATTTCCATCGGCATCGATATTTCCAACTTGTAATTAACTAAAATATTATTATTTCAAATATCTCTTTGTTATAGTTTTTACTATGTTTACTATTTCCTATCAAAACTAAAATAGTTACATCCAAAAATATATTATTTTAACCTACCGACTATAATAACCAACTCAGTTCACCAAACGCTTCGTTTATACTTTTTAAACGAGTTAAAAGACTTAAAATATTTATTACTTATATTATATTCAAATTATCAACATTTGGTTGCTTCTTTTTTATATTTCATAAATTTTTAATACCATGAATACAATAGCGGTTGAAAAGATGTAATTTTTTTTTTTTTTTTTTGATGATTAACATATTTATATCATTTGCACTATGCTTACAAACATTAGAAATTCGAGATTCAAATCTTTTTTTTAAAAGATATTATAATTAAAATGTGGGAGGAATCGAACCAATAATATAAACACTGTATCAATTGAACTACGTTTTTTTTTATGGCAATTAGAGATCCAAATCTCAACCTAACTAAAAATATATAATAAAATAACGTAGGTCCACATTTGTCTACATGAGAACATCTAATCATATGTCAAAACGAATATAATTTTGTACCTAAAAAGAAATAATAAAATAAATCTAACGATACGGAAGATAAAATGATAATGGCGTCGTTGTTCTAGAAATTCCCATACGCTTCCTAATTTTGCCATTATCCTTTATCCTCAGACGGCACGCATCTCCAAGCAACCGCCTCTTCCGATCTCTATATTTACCTGAAAATGGCCGCCGATGTCCATTTCATATTCTTTTCCGGCCAATCCCAATCCCAATCTCATTCCTCCGACAAATTCACTAATGGAGAAGGCGATCAAAAGGCAAAACATTTTGTTACATCATCTGCGACCTTCTTCTTCGGCTTACAGCCATGAATCTTCGCTCTCTGTAAGTTTTCTAATCCTTTATCCTCTCTTTTCCATTGAATTTCTCTATTTGAATTGTTATTGATGTAGTTTGATTTTGTTGTTTTTTCTTGTTAGGCATCGGTTTGTGCAGCTGGGGATAGTGCTTCGTATCAGAGAACGTCGGTGTTTGGAGATGACGTCGTGATTGTTGCGTAAGTTGCTTCGTTCTTACATGAATTTCGCTCTCTGAGTTTATTCAAAATTGTTTGTTTAGTTGAATTTGTGAAATCTCCATTTTTCTCTCTCTCAGAGCGTACCGTACCGCCATTTGCAAATCCAAGCGTGGTGGCTTCAAGGATACTTATCCTGATGATCTGCTCGCCCCTGTTTTGAAGGTTTCTTGTTACACTTTTTCTTCTATTCTTTTTATGGATTCAACTTAATAGGTTAAACCGAATAGAAACCATGTTTTCGTGTTTCTTCGTTTTTATTGTTCAGTGACTTAGTGATCATCACTGAATTTTGATGATGATGATTTGATACAGGCATTGATAGAGAAAACTAATCTGAATCCAAGTGAAGTTGGCGATATTGTTGTTGGTTCTGTGCTTGCACCAGGTTCTCAGAGAGCTAGTGAATGTAGGATGGCTGCTTTCTATGCCGGCTTCCCTGGTATGCCTTTCCCCAAGAAGAATTATTCATATTCGTATGTGTCTTCTTCTTTATATTATCAATGCATATGATGGTTTTTGTCACAGAAACTGTGCCTGTTAGAACTGTCAATAGGCAATGTTCATCGGGGCTGCAGGCCGTTGCTGATGTAGCTGCAGCTATAAGAGCAGGGTTTTATGATATTGGTAAGCATCCAATAAGGTTTTCATTGAAGTCTTATAAATGCCTTGTTTAGTACGCAAACTTATTCTATTTGTTGCTCGTTTTTAAGGAATTGGAGCTGGGTTGGAGTCGATGACTATTAATCCAATGGCTTGGGAAGGATCTGTCAACCCAAGAGTACTCTCTTTCCCTTGCTTTAATACACTTGTTGCATAAATTTTGATTCAGTTCTAGATATTCTTTAAAGCATACTTCAAGCGGGAATCTTGAAAGATCTGAATCTCTTGTTAAAAATGGCAGGTGAAGTCATTCGAAAATGCACAGAACTGCCTTCTTCCAATGGGAGTAACCTCAGAAAATGTTGCCCAGCGTTTTGGGGTGTCAAGGGAGAAGCAAGATCAGGCTGCTGTAAGTAGAATGGATCTTACATCTCGTTCAAGGCTCTTAAATGTATATTTTGTACTGAAATCCTGTCAATGTGGGTCTAGGTTGAGTCTCACAGGAAGGCTGCGGCTGCCACTGCTAGTGGCAAATTTAAGGACGAGATTATCCCTGTTTCTACTAAGGTAAGTTATAAGAATCAACACTATGTAATTTCCACACACGGTAATTTGCTGATGTATTTATTTCAAACAGATAATTGACCCCAAAACCGGTCAAGAGAAACCTGTTACAATCTCGGTTGATGATGGGATTCGGTCTAACACAACTCAAGCAGATTTGGGGAAGTTGAAGCCTGTGTTTAAGAAAGATGGGACCACCACTGCAGGTATCATGGTGGTTTGATTATATTTGAATTCGTTAGTAGGGAGACGTTCTGCTATTTTTGGTCATTGAGACTCATGATCCTCTGGTGTTGGTATTGTGAACTGTGTAGGTAATTCAAGCCAGGTGAGTGATGGTGCTGGAGCTGTTCTTCTTATGAAGAAAAGTGTTGCACTACGAAAAGGTCTCCCCATTCTCGGTGTTTTCAGGTATGATACTCAAGATATATTTTTAATATCTAACATCACAAGTAATTTTACAAATGGCGTGGTGATTTGCGCTAGATATTCAAAGTTTCTTTATCCCATATTTTGACTTGCAAACTTCTCCCTGATTTGTCACGACTATTATTTCAATACTGTCTTATGCATCAAGTTGTGACCGCATGCTTTCCATTATCGATAGTTTCTCTTGAAATGCCTTTCTTCATGAAACGATGAGGAAGATTAAGTGTAGTTTGGCAACATAAATGCTCTTTTCTCTTGGGTACTAATTCCAGGCTTTCCAGAGTGTAGACTGTTTAAACTGTTTGAGGGTGATGACAATGACCATTTGAGTTTGGGATTTCTTGAGCATGAATTACTTTCTTTTCAATGTTTGCTGCCGTTGGCTTTGTAGGACTTTTGCTGCTGTAGGTGTGGATCCTGCTATCATGGGTGTTGGCCCCGCTGTTGCAATTCCAGCCGCTGTCAAGGCTGCTGGACTTGAACTGAATGATATTGATCTTTTTGAGATAAATGAGGTACCTTATATTTCTATCACTAATTGAGGCTTGAAGTTCGAACCTATTCAGAACATGTTGGCTTACACTAACGCACAACCTTAACCTACAGGCATTTGCATCCCAATTTGTATATTGTCGTAACAAGCTGGGGCTTGATCCAGAAAAGATCAATGTTAATGGAGGAGCAATCGCCATTGGACATCCACTGGGTGCCACAGGTATGTTACTGACACGCATAGTTTCTATTAACCACACCTAAAAAATATAAGATTCTTATGTGTTAGATAGGTTTCTTCTTTATATTCTTTAACTGCGATTAAATTGTTAGCAAACGATAATATTCATATAGTAGGGGGACTTAGAGAAAATATTACAACTCTAACCAGTTAGCAGTAGATTGTCACAAGATCTCACCTCAAAACCCTTCCACCATTAAATGATGCTTCCTTTAGCATATGCTCATTAACTTGATTCTTCCATAGGCGCCCGCTGTGTCGCTACATTGTTGCATGAGATGAAACGCCGTGGCAAAGATTGTCGTTTTGGAGTGATATCAATGTGCATAGGTACACTCTCTCTCCCTCTACTTCTTCCTCCTCAGCATTTTCAGAGTTAATACTCGACGATATGATGGATGATGAATACATACTTGAAACTTCAAAACCGGATATTGCAGGCACTGGAATGGGAGCTGCCGCAGTGTTCGAGAGGGGTGATTGTGTTGATGAGCTTTGCAATGCTAAGAAAGTTGGAGGAGGAGTCAACCTTCTGTCTAAGGATGCTCGTTAAGACAAAACTTCATACCACTTCCCACCCTCTTGTTTCCATTTTGGACACACTAGTTTTATTTTAGCATGTTTTGATTTGTTTACCATAAAGATTGAAGACGTTGTTGGAAGCTAATCCTTTGTTATGGATTGTCGTCCAAACAACTTGATGATCGCAGAGCAAGACTAGTCATTTGAGCTGAAGTCAACAGCTGAATTGATTTTTATCATGTTTTTGTTTTCTAAAATTAAGTCTATTCTATTTACATTTCTTCAAATAATTTTTGCATCTTTTTTTTTTTAAGTACAATTCAGCAATTGTTTATTAAATTCTTAAAATAAAAATAATTTAAGTTTTTTTTTTTTAGTTCTCAAAATTGAATTTAGTATTTGTAGGTTTAATGATTACTCAATGGAATTTAAATATTTGTTTTTATAATTAATATTGGTTGAGCAAATTATTATTACAATGATGAGTAAGAATCAGGATACTTTTAGGTTGCAAGAGAAGTAATTCTTACTCTAAACTTGTTAAGTTTCAATGCGACTTTTGTCAACATGTTCATCAATTTTACGCCAATTATGATTCAACGATGCCAAAATATTATACAATCAAATTCAATAATTCAATCAAGGCAAGGCCACTACAACTTATTTGATCTGTTTTAAGAAGTTGTTTGGTATGAGATTTGTCATCTTTGTTGTGAGTATGGTCTAATCTATCCTCTTTGAGGCGTATACCTTACATGGGAGTAGTATGTAGGTTATATCATGAGATAGGTTTCCTCTTTGGTGCATTTCTTTGTGAATGCTATTCGTCATTATTATGGAATCATACGTGTGTTTGGAACTTTTCAATGTTTTATGAATTTGGAGAACAAACTGATTCTTCGAGTGTTTTGAAATCGATTCATTTTAAGTATTTTCTTATTCTTTCTTTCAAATTTTTGTAGTTTGATAATCATCCTGGAATGATTTATAGGTGGCCTAGTTTAAAGGTCCAAAATGAAATATGTCCCACTTTTTCAAAATAATGTTAATTGACATTTTGATGTGATAAGTGAAATCATGAATCGTCTGAAATTGACATTTTGATGTGATAAGTGAAGTCATGAATCGTCTTTCAGATTTTCTCTTTTCTTTCCTTTTTTTTTTCTTTTCTTCTTCCTTTTCGACGCAACCACAACTTCTTTGGCAAACCAACCTTAGAAAAACTCTTTTTTTTTATTCTTTTTCCTTATTGACAAAACCATGCCTCAACATTGACTATGAGAAAGAGGGGAGTGATATGTTAGTGGGGAAAGAAAGAGAGAATGAGAGTGAGCGGGAACGAGATGAGCTATTTTACGTACACGAGTACATTTTGTTAATTTAAAAAAGTAAGGCAAATTCCGTACAAAAATCTAAAACATTCTTTAGGAGCATGAGTTGATGTGTCCTATGATAACTTATTTTTTTAATTGTTCTTTTAATATGTCTATGTGGGACGAGATGTTCAAGTAACGAAATTGAATTTGAATTTGGTGGGTGGAGCCAACCTTAATTTATTTTTCGTATGTTAGTTTGGTACCTTAGTCATGAACAACACTATGCAGGATTTAATAAATTCAAAAAAAGCTCTCAATTTAGCTCTCAAATTTATTTTCAAATTAATGTGTTCTCAAAATCTCCAAAGGGCATTCGAATTCCACTCGACGTCATTGAACTCGAAACAAAGAACGAAATTAAAAGTACAATCTAAAGCTTTACAACAAGCTGATGTGGCAACTTTCAGCTCTACAATAAGTTGACATGGCAAGATTTAACTTGCTAAAAGGAAAAGCTGACATGGCATTCAAAAAAGGAAATAACCAAAATTCTCCCCTTCCCGTCGACGCCGGTTCCCTCTCCCTCCTCCTCCCCCGCCGTCAACTCCGCCGCGGGGCGAAAACTCCACGGTTCAAAAACTCAGTAGATGAGAAGCTTTGAACCGCGGTGGAGCTTTGGGGGAGGTGGCCATGGCAGATTGGAACTCGAGCCGCTTCGATTCGTAAGCCCTAGAAGCTTCCTCGGCTGTATTATAAGTTCCAAGCCAAATTCGAGCTCTCTTGAAAGGGTCTCGAATTTCAGCAGCCCATTTCCCCCATTTTCTCTGCCTCACGCCTCTATATCGACAGGCTGTTCTTCCAGTCGTTAGGGTTTTGGTTAGAACCCTAATGTTTCTTGGCTGTTGGGTTTCTCCGCCATTGTTGCTGTCGAGAGAAGAGCTCTGAGGGGATTCATCATGGATTGATTTAGAAGAAGAAGAGTGAGAAGGGAAAACGGGGAAGTGAATTTCTCGTACTATGCGTTTGGATTTTGAAGATTTTGTTTCGTCTCTTTCGTTTTCGCTTGAAGATGAATCGGTTCCATCTGGATCGTTGCAGATTACGCGGATTTTTCGACTCATTTTCTGTTCTTCGAAGGGATTTGGATTTTTTTTTTTTTTTTCCTTTTCTCACAGAACTTTTTTGAATCGTTTGATGTAAAATACGATGGAGGCTCTGCGATTTTTGGGGGCCAAGAAAAAGGGGGAGAATATTTCTTTTTAGATGCCACATGCCGAACCAGCGTTTATTTTTCTAAATTTTTTTGAATTATTCTTTTTCTTTTTCTTTTTCTTTTTTTGAAAAATTGAGGTATGTTTAATTCGTAATTTAGATTCTCTTTTATGTTTTCAGATTCTAACCGGCAACCCAAATTTTAAATTTTGTAATTCAAAATTTGAAAATAATATTTTTACATTTTTTTATCCAGATTTTGAATTTTAAAATTTAAAATGTAAAATTAAATTAAATAAAGATTAAAACATTTATGAATATGATATGTCATCTTATAAACTTAATTCAATTTTTTAAAAAAATTAAAATATGTATTATAAATTAAATTAGGTTAAGTTTCAAGTTCGATCCCTTAGATGAGGTTAAAAGTTAGATTTCAAAATTTAGAATTTAGTTCATATGATTTGATAGTCCATATGGTTTGTTAAATTCTCTTAAATACTTTTATCAAATCAATTCTAATTATAAACCGCATGACTAAAATTTTAACTTACTCCACAGGGACCAAACTTTCATTTTTTTTCTATAAATTATATAATATTACAAAACAATAATTATACAATTTTTTTAAGATAAAACATATTCATAGATAAATTAACAATATGTATTGTCAATTAATATTTAGTGGATAACTATAACTAGTCTATAATTGTTTAAATTTGAATTTAATTTCTAAATTTTACTACCAAACACATATCTTAAAACATGAAATTGGATTAGGATAACTCTATTTTCATTTAATCCTTTGTTTTCAAATACTTGTTTTAAGATTATCTACCAAACAGCCCTCAAACATCCTTATGCTTCTTCTCTTCCTATTTTCAATTGTCCATTGTAATTTATATATTTTCAATTAATCTAATATTAGATTTAGGCCCTCTTTGAATTGACTAATATGTCATTTCTTTTTAAGTATTATATAGATATATTGTTTAGAATAAAAATACTCACGTGTTCGGTTATATTCTCTCGTGCTTTTATTTATAAATTTATTTTGTTTGCTATATGTTTCTATTATTTTAGATTAATATAGATGACAACTATTAAATATCATGAACTAATAAAAAGATGTAATTGGTCACTAAAGGTGGTCGTTATTGGAGTTAGTAGCAAATGAAGGTCATTGGAATTGGTCGCCATAGGTGATCGCTAGTGCTGATCGTCAAATGTGATCACCACAGTTGATCACTAGAAGTGGTTAGTTGTGATCGCCACAATAGTAATTGCAAGAGTTGAGCGTCATTAGTGATCACTGAAGTTGATCATCAAATGTGGCACTAGAGTTGGTGATAGTGATTGTCAACCACCGAACTTGATGGTGGTTGTTGCCAGAGGTAGCCGCCAAAGTTGGTTATCATTACCAAAAACTCAACTTTTTCAAAATGATTCTTTTTCTAAATGGAACATTTGAAAAATAAAACCAAACACATCCTCGATCTATTTCAACCTAGAATTTATTCATTTATATTTAATATTAACCAAAATTTGTTGAACAATAAAATAATTTTTGTACAGAATAATTATTTTAAATAACAAAACTACTAAATATATTTTTAAATATAGTAAAATATCATTGTTTATCCGTGGTAGACACTAATAGACATCAATCAATATGCGACGAACAAACAAAGATCACCTTCACATGAATGGTCAATTACACTATGCAAATTAGGTGCACAGTGTTCCTGTTAAATATTGAGCATTCCAAGCAGGTATATGGCCACCGATACATTTCACAAGTTTAACATGATATTTGGCTTTTCTTGCTCGATGGCAATGGCTTAGCTTAAAAATTATTTATAAAAAAAAAAAAAAAAAAAAAAAAAAAAAAAAAAAACTGCCAAAGATGTACATATAATGAATCTTCTCCAGCAGATGATTCAAAACCATGCCCACTCATTCAGGCTGAGAACTTTTCTTTGTTCCCCAATGGAGAATTGCACCTTTGAAGTCTTACGCTTCTGACTGCCCAAGCTCAAGCGCAAAACATTCTAACAAGCTATACGACGAGACGAAGGGAAAATTAGAGAGAATACACAACGAGAGCATCGTTCTATGACGACCGTCATCATCCAGTAAAAAAATCTTTATGACCTTCTAACATCGCATACGATATGCAGCATAAGGAAAACCAAACTAAAGCAGGAGATGAACCATCTCCATAGTATGAAAATTTCTGTTACATTATCTCATCTAAAAGATGGAAAATAAAATGAAAATAATAAATCTAATTTACCTTGGCTCCACTAAAGATTAAGAGGGCATGCAGATTTGCAATACACCCAAAATCACCCTTAGTATCAAGTGATTGAGCACTTACAAACCGGGCACGATGTTCGTCTCTGTAGCCATGGATCGATACACTGAAACAGCAAAGAAAGAGAAGTGGTTAGCGGTTATGGCTTGAAAAGGAGAATGGGGCTTCTTTATTGAGTCGCATACATCTTTATGAAATTTGTGTAAACAAGGTAGATGGCGAATGACATCTCCAATGGTTGGCGTATCAAGACAAATTGCACAAGCTTCTTCCATGCTGTCAGTCTGAGGAAGACAGGAAAAAAATTGTCAAGAGCAGCTAAACCAGTACACCTGGTGATCCAGAGAATGAGTTTTTAATCAAGAGAAGAAAAATAACCGAAAATGGGATGCAGAACCACCATCTACCTGTACTGTAGATTGTGGCAAACTATTAATCCGGTTGGTAGATGCACCAGCATGGTGGTGATTGTTCTCGTCAAGGGATAGCAGCATTTCATAATCATTCCTGGCATAAATAATGAATAATGTCACAAATCTAAAACAACTGACCGTAGGGGTTTCTTATCCCAAAAAACAACGACAAATGACTGGTCAAATGGAATATCCTGATTTCAAGAAGCTGCAAAAATAAACATCCACGGATAGCAACATTTCAGAATCATTCCCAGCTTACTGGTGGTCATACCTCAAAAGTATCTGAAACAGATTAGAATCTGTCTCCTTACTACTAAATTATGTTCATGTTAATGATCCACCCTAGGAGGTTTCGCAAACAGAAGGCCAGTTCTAAGAGACACTAGGTTACTAATTTTTCCATCTAAGAGTATTAACCCAGAAATTAGAAGGATATCTCCATACCTTTCAAGACCCTTACCACTAGGACACTTGGGAGTAGCTAAGAGAGGATAAGTTACCAAGTTTCGCATCTGAGAGCTTGAACCCTCACCGCTAAGGCACTTCTTAAAGATACCATATGCATTGTATAAAAGAAACATGGAGGCTGCAATTGGTAACATGCTTTTAATATAGAGACGATATAGTATAAAAGTGTAGGTTGTTTTGTAACTATATTTTAGACACCATTAACTTAGCTTGGACTGGAAGGTCTTTTTGTAACTCTTCCGTCAGGTAAGAGGATCCCTTATCCCTTGTCCCTTAGGTTGTTTTGTTGACGCTACTTGCTGCTTGAACAATATCCTTTGTTTCTCAAACTATTGTAATGTCTGCCGAAGTTTGAACTTATTTCCACACGGGTCAACTACATTTATAAAACTTTGCATAGTTCAGACATGACCTTCCACCTTTTACTTAAAATTCTCCGTCCATTATAGCAACAGCTAACATTTCATATTTGAGAATATCAGTTTCACATGTATAAAGTTCTACTCCTCAGACCCAGGCCAAATACTTTATGTTTTCGTTCTCTTTTTTCCTTTTTTTTTCTCTCATTTTATCACCTGATAACAAAGTATTCAGTCTCTAGCCAAGTATACTCTTTATTTAACTGAAATGAGAACAAAATGTCAATCCTTTCTCCATGATATATATTTAAACGAGTGCATTCCCTCGCTTGCACTTGTGGACTTGAAAATTTTTGGAAGACCCAACACATGGAAATCAGTATTAATTGGGAGGAAATTGTTGAAAATAGGGTTTTTAACCTAGGGACATTTATGTAATTGTGTAAGACCCCTAGGGTTTCCTATTGTCTATTTATATAGTGTGTCCCTGTATATTTAGTGTATCAGTTTTAAAAACAAATAAGACTAGACTTCGTGATTTTTCCCCTGCACTAGGGTTTCCACGTAATCTTGTTGTTCTTCTCTTCCCTATTCTTTATTTTTAACATGATATCAGAGCGCGGTGACAAAAACCTAGCCGTTATGGAAGAGAATCAACCTCAATCCTCCTCTGTTGATGGGTCTTCAAGTTTTGACATGAGAACGGTAATTCGAGCAGCGGTAAAGGAATGTTTTCAGGATGCCCTACCGGAATTAATATCTGCCGTTTAGGTACAATCCTTGGAAAAACACCCTCAGCCGATCGCGTATCACCATTCCGAAACCAATCAGAATCCGATTGGAGCTGGAGTCGGCCGCGAGGAACCAACGATCATGGCAGAGTCGGCGGCGGTCTCGGACGTGAAGAGCAGGCTGGCCGCGAGGAGATGTTGACCTTCGATCGGAGCTACCAGGGCAAAGTGAGCAGCATCGGAGGCGAGGAGCAGAGGAGTCGTGATGATCTGATTAGGGTTAGTACCAGTCTGGAGCAAACCGGGCCAGTTCGGGTTGAACCAGGGCAGATCAGCTAGACCCAGTATTTTGATTTTAATTCCGACCCAAGGCTAGCCTGACCCGAGGGCGCAGCTTTTAATTTCAACCCGTGATCCGACCCACGGCTAGCCCGACCCAAGAGCTCTTCTGTCCAATTTTTTGCGCCAGCCGATCCACTTTTAGCCCATCCAGCCCGACCCGGTGATCTGGTTTCCTTCAACAGCCGACCCGATGGTTTTTCATATCCAACAGCCGAGGTCTCGAGCAACCAGCACCTGTTCCAATCAATTGTGGTTCAGCTTGTTACCCAGACGATGTGAGATAATGGTTGGCTTACCTACAACAGCAGATTTCTAATTTGGATACGATGTTCGGTGCAAATCCTCAACCGGTTTATTCAGAAAATCCGGTAAACTCATTACTTATAGTGCCTAACGTTTCCTACTTATCTGGTTCGATGGGTAATTCTGCAGGATTTATCGTCGAAGAAAAATTAAATGGCCAAAACTATTTCTCCTGGTCTCAATCGATCCAGATGGTCTTGGAAGGGCATCACAAGTTTGGATATTTGACAGGGGAAATTCCAAAGCCGGCCCCAGGTGATCCACAAGAACGGAATTGGAAAGGAGAAGATTCGTTGCTACAGTCTGTCTTGGTGAACAGTATGGAACCCCAGATAGGAAGACCGCTATTATATGTTGCAACAGCCAAGGATATTTGGGAGGCAGCACAAGATCTATATTCTAAACAACAGAATATCTCCCGGCTATATACACTCCATAAACAGGTTCATGAATCCAAACAAGGGTCTATGGATGTTACCTCTTATTTTAACAAACTGTTGATGTTGTGGCAGGAAATGGACTTGAGAGATTGTCTGGAATTGTCCACAGGATGGGGCCCAATATTTGAAGATTGAGGAAGCAGATCGTGTTTGTGTTTTTGACTGGATTAAATCCAAAGTTTGATGGGGTTCGTAGTCGAATCTTGGGCCAGCGCCCGATTCCTTCACTTCGAGAAGTCTGTTCTAAAATACGGCTAGAAGAAGATCGGTCGTGTGCCATGAATAATATCACCTCAACTACTGATGCAGCCGCCTTTGTTGCCAAACCGTCCAGTACTGATGGTGATAAAAAACCTCCTCCAGTTTATGAACATTGTAAAAAGCTTTGGCATACGAAGGATCAATGTTGGAAATTACACGGGAAGCCTCCAAATAGCAGGCAACGACAGTCTCATGAAAAATCTAATACTAGTCGTGCCCTGGCAAGTGATTCAATAGATGAACAAACTCAAAAGAAATCTTCTGGTGACGGTAAACACAGCTCGAGTACAGTTGGGGTGAGTGCAATTGCACAGTCAGGTAATTTTTCTTCTTTTGGCCTAATTAATGTAAATGGTAAGAAACCATGGATTGTGGATTCGGGGTCTACTGATCACCTTACGAGTTCCTCAGAGTTATTTATGTCATATAATCCGAGTGCTGGTAATGAGAGGATTCAAATTGCAGACAGGTCTTTTGCCCCTGTTGCAGGAAAGGGCAATATCTCTCCGTTTCATGGTTTAATTCTACGTGATACCTTACATGTGCCTAAAATACCATATAATTTGTTATCTGTCAGTAAATAACAAGAGATTTGAGGTGTTTGGCAATTTTCTCACCAAATTCAGTTTTATTTCAGGATCTGAAATTGGGGATGACGATTGGCACTGCCCGGCACAAAAAGGGACTCTACTTCCTTTCTGACGAAGCTTCCTCTAGGAATGATCACCAATCTGGGTTTATGTCTTTAAATTTCTCTGTTTCTGAAAATGATGTTATGTTATGGCATTTTCGCTTAGGACATCCGAATTTTCAATATATGAAATATTTATTTCCTCATTTATTTCGTAATGCTAGCTAGTACTTCTTCTTTTAATTGTGATGTTTGTATTCGTGTCAAGCAACATCGTGTTTCTTTCCATTATCAGCCTTACAAACCCTCGAGTCCTTTTTCTCTTGTTCATAGTGATGTATGGGGTCCCTCACCGGTTACTACTTCCACGGGAAAACGGTGGTTTATCATGTTTATAGATGATCACACCCGTCTCACCTGGGTTTTCCTGCTCACTGATAAATCTGAAGTGTCCTCTGTTTTCCAACAGTTTTACACAACTGTCGAAACGCAATTTAAAACAAAGATTGGGATTTTAAGAAGTGATAATGGGCGAGAATTTTTTAATGCCTCCTTCAAAGAATTTCTCGATTCTAAAGGTATTGTCCACCAAAGCTCATGTGCTTACACTCCGCAACAAAATGGAGCAGCTGAGCGTAAAAATAGGCATCTGGTTGAAGTAGCCCGATCTCTTATGTTATCTGCCACCCTTCCGTCGTACCTCTGGGGAGATGCAGTTCTTACTGCTGCTCACCTCATTAATCGGATGCCCTCTCATATTCTTAATCTTCATACCCCTTTGGAATTGTTTAAAGAGTTTTTCCTAATACTCGGTTGATTTCTAATGTTTCTCTTCGGGTTTTTGGTCGTGTTGCTTTTCTTCACTCCCATGGTCCAAACCGCACGAAATTTACTCCTCGTGCTCAGAAGTATGTCTTTGTTGGATATCCACTCCATCAACGTAGATATAAGTGCTATCACCCGTCATCTCGAAAATACTATGTCTCTATGGATGTCACCTTTCTCGAGGATCAGTCGTTCTTCCCTGTTAGTCATCTTCAGGGGGAGAACATAAATGAAGAGACTAACTGGTCATCTTATACTATTCCTTTAGAGTCAGCGCCCATTCAAACCTTGTCTAAACCTAGTCCTGAGCATGATAGTCTGGTCCTTCCTACCAATCAAGTTCCTTGGAAAACGTACTACAAGAAAAATCTCAGGAAGGAAGCAGTGTCACCTGTTGAACTAGAACTGCCGGCTCCAGTACAAGAGTCAGACCTGTCGTCAGGTCCAGGTACGTATATTCCTAATGATGTTGATTTATGTATAGAGAATGATGAAGGCAAGTATGACAAGGGAGAAGGGAGCGGTGATGCTAAGAGAGTGATAGAAAGGGAAACTGTAAAGGATGAAATGATTGAAGCTACAGAGGATGAGATGGTCCGTGCTAATGATGATGTGGAAGATACTACTGAAGTTTCTGATACACAGATAGTAAATCATGGTGAGAAGCCTGAAGAGGTGAAAGAACGTGATGCATCACTTGATCTTCCTATAGCCCTGAGGAAAGGTACCCGTTCATGTACTAAATATCCTATGCATAGTTACATGACATATAGTAATTTGACATCCGAGTTCAAGGCTTTTACTACTAGCTTGGATATTAAGGTAGTTCCAGATAACATAAGTGTTGCAATGAAAAAACCAGAATGGCGGTCTGCTGTTATGGAAGAAATAAGGCTCTGGAAAAGAATAAAACCTGGGAACCGGTGACTCTGCCTGAAGGGCACAAAACAGTAGGATGTAAATGGGTGTTTACTATAAAGTACAAGTCAGATGGGACGATTGACCGATACAAGGCCAGACTTGTTGCAAGAGGCTTTACCCAAACATATGGAGTGGAATATTCTGAAACGTTTTCACCTGTGGCTAAACTTAACACGATCCTAGTACTTCTGTCAGTAGCTGTGAATAAAGATTGGCCCCTACACCAACTTGATGTTAAAAATGCGTTTTTGAATGGGGAACTTGAGGAGGAAGTCTATATAAGTCCCCCTCCCGGGTTCGAGAGTCGATTTAAAAATAAAGTGTGTAGATTGAGGAAATCACTATACGAATTGAAACAATCTCCATGAGCCTGGTTTGACAAGTTCACAACGTTTGTGAAAGCACAGGGATATGTTCAAGGACATTCCGATCACACTCTTTTTATAAGAAGATCAACATCAGGGAAAATAGTTGTTCTAATTGTCTATGTTGATGACATTGTTTTATCTGGGGATGATGATGTAGAAGTCACAAGACTAAAAACAGAGATGGCTAGAAAGTTTGAAATTAAAGACCTCGGGAAGCTAAAATACTTTCTTGGAATGGAAGTGGCTCGCTCAAAAGAGGGTATATCGGTTTCTCAACGAAAATATACACTGGACTTGCTAAAGGAAACAGGTATGACTGGGTGTAAACCTGTTGACACGCCAGTAGAATACAATGCAAAAATCGGTGATAAGAGTGATGGAATTCCTGTTAATAAAGAAAGGTATCAGTGGTTAGTTGGGAAGTTGATATACTTGTCTCACACAAGACCGGATATTTCTTATGCAGTAAGTGTTGTGAGTCAGTTCATGCAAGCTCCTTGTGAGGATCCTATGATAGCAGTTGAACATATTCTTCGATATCTGAAAGGAACTCCTGGTAAAGGCCTAATGTTCAGGAAAACCGATAAACGATCTGTTGAAGCTTACACTGATTCTGACTAGGTAAGGTCTGTTGTTGATAGAAGATCTATGTCTGGGTATTGTACGTTTGTCTTGGGAAATCTAGTCACCTGGAGAAGTAAAAAACGAGTTGTTGCTAGAAGTAATGCTGAGGCTGAGTATCGGGCCATGAGTCTAAGGATTTGTGAAGAAATCTGGTTGAAGAAAGTATTATCAGATGTCCAGCAAGATAATGAGCTTCCAATAAAATTGTTTTGTGATAATAAAGCTGCCATCAGTATTGCAAACAATCCAGTTCAACACGACAGAACTAAACATGTGGAGATAGACAGACACTACATTAAGGAGAGATTGGACAGTGGAAACATATGCATCCCTTATATTCCTTCGAATCAACAAGTTGCTGATGTACTTACAAAAGGGTTATTGAGACAAAATTTTAATTATTATGTAAGCAAGTTGGGACTTGTTGATATCTATGCACCAACTTGAGGTGGAGTGTTGGAAATAGGATTTTTAACCTAGGGGAATTTATGTAATTGTGTAAGACCCCTAGGATTTCCTACTGTCTATTTATATAGTGTGTCCCTGTGTATTTAGTGTATCAGTTTTAAAAAAAAATAAGAAAAGACTTTATATCGTGGTTTTTCTCCCTACACTAGGATTTCCACGTAATCTTGTTGTTCTTCTCTTCCCTATTATTTATTTTTAATAGAAATAATATAACGAGGACTTCAAGATATCTTGCTAACAAATTTGTAACATTAACTGAAAAGTGAAAACCCAAGTGTAAGTTATAAATCATTTTCAAATAGATTGAAATCTTACTCGTTGAAATCACGCTGGATATGCAAGATGTCCCTATTCATTCTCACATCTTCCATATCTCCAACTGCAGCCTCCAGAGCTTCCAATATATCAAGTCTCTGTGTCAAAAGCAATTTACTAGTGTTTGAATATGATAAAGGATAAACAATCTCATTACAAACAATCATAGGCAAGATACAATCATCATACCATCAACAATCTATTTCATACATCTTGTCCATATAACAAGCAAAAAAGTGCTTGTTAATAAGAAAAAATTAGCTGATTAACCTAGCACCAACAAAGACTATAGTAATTACCATATCTAAATCCATATGCATAGGAAAATTAACATTCCTTTGTCTACTTGACACTCTATGAGAGCCACCAAAAAATTGATTCCTCAACTGTGCCATTCGTGCAGAGTGGGTTACTCGAGTCCGCATTCTATTAGAAGAGTTTTGTAAAGATTGAGAACGAGTGCGTCTGTTGGCCTGTGCTACCAACGAGCCCCTCTGACTCTGAACAAAAGAAATAATCATCTTTTAGATAGCAGATGGATACAGGAAAGAATGCATGACTAAATTATCTCTTACCGGGCACACTGTACATTTAAAAAAGTAAAGATAATTAGTTAAGAAAGGTCGAATTATTTTAGGAAAACATGTTAGCCATCTTTCCACCAAACCTACGAAGAAAATGCATGTAGAAAAATGTTAAACATAAATTAGTTCAAAGCTATGCCAATGACACTCCAACCCCCCTCCCCCTCAAATCGTTGAGCAGCTTCCCCTCAAATCGTTGAGTAGCTTTGTAGACATAGATTAACATTGTGGGGTTGCATTGGTAATAAGTTTTCAACTTTTAGGTGAAAAAATAGAAGGGGAGGACAAAAAAGTTCACTTGCGTAGGTATACATCCAAGAATGAATTTGCAAACACAATCTCTGTAATATCAACGTGAGGAATTGGATAATTTCAGAGGACGGTTGCAAATATAGCAATCAGGCTCAAAGTATTTGCAGATATAGAATAATGCAAAAGAATTTGCAGATATAACAAAATTTAGATTTTGCTTTCAAAGTCTATCAGTGGTAGACCATATCGCTAGTAGAGGTCTATCAATAATAGACCATATCACTGGTAGGAATGCATTAGCGGTAGAGTCTATCACTGATAGATTTTGCTATATTCGCGATTCTTTAAAAATGTTGTTATACCTTTAATTATTATCCCAAAAAATACTACCCAATCCAATTACCCTAATTTCATATGACAATATTTCCAAAGAGCAAAGAGGTTGCAGTCACAGGAAGAGAAAAAAGAAGAGTCAAAAAGGATATAATACATTGTAAGTCCGGCGGGAGGGTGCAAGAAGGCCATGTTCCACCTGCTGCAGTGCCATAGCTAAATGTTCATCAATCTGCCAAAAGAAACATAAAACTTATGAAATCAAGAATACCTTCTTAGTAAGTTGCTGATTAAGCATGGACAGGCATAGCTTATATAAGAATTAACCACCTCTTCCCCTCCAATAGGCATCTCCTGATATAGTTGTTCCTGAAGTTCACGAGCCAACATCTCGTCAGCTTCAAGTTGTCTTGCCCTAACATCTGAGGTGTCATCATTTAAGCTACCAACAGTCTGGGAGACAGGGTGTCTCATTTCAGGTGACAACTCATCAACCTCAATTACTTCATTCAAATTATCACGAATTCTTTGACCCTGCAGTTTAGTTGACCTTGAATTTGAAGACTCCCCAGATGTACCAAGGTACACGACATCTGGAATGCGGCATGAAGTATTAATTTGTGAAGTTGATCCATGTTTCTTTTGTTTTTTGTTTAGTTTGTTTTCAGCATGCATCGGTCGAATAGTCTGATCTATTTTGGGTACAGTGCTGGAAGCCTTTTGAGATGTATCAGCGTTTCCTGCATAATCAGTTTCTGCTATGAGTTCTTGCCTGCTAGGGATTTGTCTCTCCATGACCATCTCAGTTTTTCCATTAGAAAGCCTTCCAACACTATCAATCTTCTTAAAAGAATCCCCAGATGGATTAGACAAGACGATCCCTTTCCTTGAATGATTGTGTGTTCTTCTCCAAACGCCTACTTCTTCACAACGTTCAGATGTACCTAATCTGGAAGTTCCAGCTGGAATTGCTTCAGCAGCCTTTTCCGTGTCACTGAAAGCAAATAAGATATCAGGACAAATTGCTTTTGAAGGCTGCAGGCATAACAAGAAAAATTGAAGCTAAATTTTAATACGTGTTGGCATCAACAACTAAAGTTGTTGAATGATGTTATATTTTAACTGATTTAGATAGGGTTCACCAATATCCAACTACATCCAGTTGTTGTAAATCCAATAAAACATTTAACCATGTAGTTTCATACACCAGCAAGAGTGGTCACAATGCAGTGTGCCAAGCAATCATTCATGACAAGACTGTAGTCTCTTGCATGGAAACCTGGAATAGACCTGCATGGTCTCCCGATGCCGAACCATTGCACTACAGGGTACAGTGATGCGAAGAGTCAAATCTACATGATTCAAAATCCCCGGTATAGTGGCACTAAGAACTTTTCACAATCCAAAGGGAAATGAAGAACATGCTAAAGCCAACACGCAACAACTTGAGAAAGTGAGTAGTAGTTCTACAAGAATTCTATAGAAACGCCATGACATAGTAAAATTCTAACAATGAACGTAGCTGGATTTAAGGTGTCTACAAAATTATTTTGCGATGAAGGATAGCAGAGTCTGCAACTCTCAGGTTGTTTAAAGGAAATAGGAAATTTTAAAAACAATCGGCAATATTAGTAAGATAAATAAACTGTCATTACATCTTAAAGTGAATGATATAACAAAGACCACTCCTAGATTCACCTTTTTCAGTAGGGAGAAGAGGTTCCACAGAGAAGAAAGTATGAGGACCCCCAAAGAAAGTAAAGGGTAAAGAAAGTAAAGTGTTGAAAAAAAATGATTGCTAAAATGTATGAGAACTTCAAAAGAACCGCCAAGCATGAACGAGAGAGCATGCAAAAATATAAATAAACTCTCAAGAGGAGAATTTCAGTGTCCAATACCTCATAGGCAGCCAACAACATCAAAATATAAGCAAAAAACCACAAAATTTTAATTTACAGCATAGCGTGAGGAGAATCTTTCTGTTACCTGCAAGTTGAAAAAATAACTTTGACATCATCACTATCATGTGAGATAGAAGGTTGAAGCATAATCCCTTTTCCTTTATCTTTGATACTACGATTGTCTTCAGCAACTATATCATTTATATCTATCGGACAGAATGGACTGCTTAATGGCATGTTCCCCAAATTGTTCTTGTCAACATCTCTTGAACTCTTTTCACACTGCTCAGATAAACTTTTTGCTTTTATTGCAATATTATGAGGTGATATACAACCATTCCGTACCAATCTTTTATGTCCGGTAGCTCTAGGTGAACTAACAAACTGACGAGAACCCAAAAGTTGTTTTTCCTGTCGATTATTGGTGTTATTGGATTTTTCAATTCCCTTTCTATGAATAATGGATAAACCAACATCTTGGAATGATTCCTCAACAACCTTTTCCTTCCCTTTAATGTTTATGTTGGGTTTCTTTGAAGCAATTGGCATGTAACGAGCAGACTGTTCATTCAAGGTGTTCTCAATCTTATAGTCCTTAGCCACATGACGATTAACCGTTTGAGGTTTAGACTTAAGATCATGTTCTCTCATTTGTGGAACCGCAGTATTTTCTTGACAATGAGGTGGTTTGGAAGGAGAGTCAACAGATATATTTATCCCTTTATCCACGCGGCGAGGGCAAATAAACCGTTTTGGCCCCTGACATGAATATTTTTCCCTTCCACCTTTTCTAAGTAAAAGATTATTTTGCAATGCATAAGAATTCTCTCCCGGTGAAAGAATAATGGTGTTTTTACGACCCGTAAAATCTTCACCAGGAATATTTTTAGAACTCCTATCTAATCTCAAATCATGCCCATTTTCACAGGCAAGCACCCCCACTCCCTTCATGCCATTCATCCCCTCTTCCATCATGAAATCAGGGTTTCTCAAACGACTAGATAAAGAAGAACCAGTCTCCGTCCGAACAAACTGTCCGCCATTAATTTGTCGGGCAGCTAACCGGTCAGGTGTATCAGGAACATCCATGATCCATTCAGTCTCCATCTCCTTCATACTCTGCATTGGGAGGGAAAGATCAATGCTCAGTAGATTATAATACCACCCGGCTGGGACACTCAAACAAGGACAATTGGGAATTAAAATGGTAACTAAATGAAGATAATGACAGAAAACAAAAAAGAAAAAAAAGAAAAAAAGAAAACAGGAGCAGTGAAAGCAAGTTGACCAGACACTAGTAGATTTTTCCAAAAAAACACTAAAATGTAAATTTACTAAGAAAAAGAAGAATATGAAGTATTTAAACGTAAATTCATGAACAAAGAGAAGATTAGGAAGAATTTAACATATATTAATAAAAATATTTTCATTACAATGAGCTCATAAGCTCACACCTTAGTGCTCTTTCATCTCATTGATTTGGAATGTTTAGCATGTAGCATCTAGAAAAAGAAGTATCATAACATAGATACAACTAAAATAGCAATCAGCCCATGGTTGGTCTCAATTGTGATGGTAAAGTAAATCAAAGATTGACAAAACAAACCCAATGTTGGCAACACAAATTAACAAATAACGGTTAACTGCAAAAGTTGCCACTACAAGAAAGGCCATGTTCACGATTAACTTTTACAAAGTCAACTTTTTTTTTTATAAATACTGGCCAATAAATCTGATGCGACAACTTTCAAAGAGTGAAGGGTATAAGGGTGCGAGGATTTATGATTTGAAAATGTGTTGGGTTACATGTGGGTATTTATTGGAGGTTTCTATGGTCCTCATTTAAATACTATTTAAGCATACCTTTCCAGAAGGTGAATCTTTTCCTTAAATAAATAACAACTGAGGCGACCACAAAATATACAAAAGCACTTCTTTTCCTTATGGTACACATAAACTGAAGCGACCACAAAATCTACACAAGAATTCGATCTTCATTCAACTATCAGAAAGCATATAATAATACAATAAATGCATGTTTTGTATAACACAATGGATAGACAACAACATCCTACAAGCACTACAGCTCTTACCTTGTGTGTTATGTTCTAATCGTTTTTCAAGAACCAACCCATTCAGCATTATATTAAACTAAATCAAACCAAAATAATTAGAAAACTAGACGTTCTGATAATCTTGAAGGGGAATCGAATACCGTAGTAAACAATTTTCAGAGCATACGTTAATCAACGGGGAAAAAAAAACAAGAACACGATTGAAATTTCTCACAAATTTAACCTAAGAGTGCAATGTTCAGACAAAATAGATGATCGAACCTCGTCGTGTTTCTCGTCCAAATCAAGAAAAGCGAGAAGCCCACAGGTTGAATTCAAGGACGACGAAGAAGACGATGGTGAGGCCATCCAATCACCTCCATTCTCTTTCTTCCCTTCTCTAAACCCACCGTCTCACTTTCTCCGTTCCCTGTTACGAACCGGGTCGGGTCGCATCGGATATTTGCCTTTGGGCCCGATAATATTGAGGCCCAATAAATCAACCTTGGCCCACCCAATTAAAATGCTTCTGGGCTGTCATTTCATTACGGTCCATAATTTGAACCGTGGCTATATTTCCATAAAGGGATTTCTACTAAAAGATCTTAAGAATACCTGAGCATTTCATTTTTAAAAAAAAAATAATAATAATAATAACTCGATCTCCCTATTTTCACTAATATAAGTTGCTATTTACCATTTAGCCTATATATATATATATTTCTTCCATGCATACTCTCTCTCATGCATATATTTTTTCTTCCTAATAATATATTTCATATATTTTCTCCCCCATAATTCATACCAATTTCTTCCTCTTCCCTCTCTTTTCTCCTTCCCCCTCCCTCTATTTTCTCCTTCCGGCGAGGTGGGTTGTAGGCGATAGACGACATCGTGGGGCGAATTAAGGGCTCGACACGAGATGACATGAACGACTTGGGACGAATTGATGACGCAGATAACGTGGGACGAATTCACGGTGACGGGTTGAGTATAAGAGATGAAGATGGAGGGTTATGTATTATAAATCCTCATATGAAGATGGACCTTATGTTTTCCTTTTTTATATATATATACTTTTTTTAGCTTTTGTAAGAAATTTTATATATGCTATGATATATATATTCATTTATTTAATATAAACGAGTATTTTTTCTTTTATTTAGACTTATTGTATTATGATATATATTGTGGTGTAAATAAAATTTATGAAGATTTATATATTGTGATATATTCCATATATTGGTTTATATTGTGATTTATGTCAAACATTAAGTCAATTTCTAATTTATAAACGGTAGTATTGATTAGAATATTTTCAAATACCTAACAAATCTTCTAAAATATTTTTAAAATAATCATGAATCTGTTATAAGGTATATTTAAAATAACCATTGATCTATAAAAAAATATTAAAAAAAAAAATCAATAAATTGATATGTGAAAACCAACATAATAGAAAATAATTTTTTTTTCCAAATTGGAAAATAGAAAAAAAATTTAAAATAATTGCATTTTCTATCTTTGATAGATGAGAAAACTATATTAAATGTATTTTCTAACTTTATAACAAATGTGTTTTCTCTCTCAATCGCTAAAGTAGCTTTGAGAATAGAATAAATATATATATAACGAATTTAAATAAATATAAAAAATGGTAAAATTGTCCAAAAATGACACTAAAAGATCTTTTGGAAAAAAAAATCAAATTTAAAGATATTTATGAAATATGGCGTAAGATAGACTTCTTATGTAAAAATTGATTCCATAAATAGAACTAATAAGAGAAATAACAAAATAGGAAGTTTCATTTTAATAAATGACAAAAAAAAATTATGAAATTAGATAAATGGTAAGAATATTTTCTGAATTATTAATTTCAAATGTTCAAAATAGCTCTATCAAATCTTATTTATTAGTAATTCAAGTTACTAGATAAAATTAAAATCCTAACTACATAGATTTCATTACTATTAGAATGAAAAAAAATAAAACACACGTAATATTTAAAAATTATTTAACTCGATTATTAGAAATTATAAATCGATCATATTTACCCTCTATTAATAGACATGAAATAGAAATCAACAACTGTCTTTATATATATTAATAGTATGTTTTAAACTTAAATTCACAAAACTAATGGGTATTCAAAGTATTTGTATATGATTTGCAATGATTATTTTTAAAAACACAATTACTTAAAAACCAATGCAATTGATAAGAAATATAGTATAGGTATATTGTAAATTCTAGAAATATTAAGAAATACAGTTGTTATATTACAAACACTTCCGCATATACTTTATATACGTAAATTGGATTTACCTTTGCAAAAAAAAAAAAAAAAAATCCTAAACTATATTTTAAGATAATATAATACAATTTAATGTGTATTCAAAAAGCGCAAATAAAAGCATAAGAGTTAAAATAATAAAAAAAATTAAAAATTAGAGTATAAGTAAAATTAATGTTTTTGGATATTCAAACCAACCATTTATGATTTAAAAAATTAAAACTCCTAAAAAAGATGCATAATTTTAAAGTATTTTCTTGAAAAATTGAAATATGATCCAAAAGAAGGAAAAGAAATCATGGGCTTGTGAAACCGCCTAACGTTCATGTCGAAACAAAATCACAAGATTAAAGAGTAGCAAAATTGAAAAAATCTCAAACTTTTAGTGAACAATCTAGAAAAGAAATTAAGAAAAATCTATAGAAAGTTGAAGAAAAACTATAAGCAACGAGGTATGAGTTTAGAAAGAAACCATTAGGGGTGTTCATGGATTAGGTTGAATGTCTTTTTAGACCCAATCCAATTGTTCGGGTTGTAAATTTTTTCAACCTAAATAACCCTTATTAAAAACTGAACTCACTCCATTGAGTTCATCGCCATAGAACTCAATAGTTACACCGACCTTTCAACACTATACTTCGATTTTGCTCTTCGAAAAAGAACATCGGCCCTAACAATTCCGTCTCCGCCTACCAAAACAACCGAAAATGTTTCAAAAAAGGTCGGCATACGGCGTACAAAAAGTTTGTGCCCTTCTTTATCTCTAGAAATAGGGTGTCCTAACCACCCAATAGCTATTCCATCCATATTGTCCATGGAACTCGCTCTGAATAATCCACTGTTAGAGCAAAAATTAGAAATGAAAAAGGGAAAGCAAAGGTGGAAGAAGAAGGAGGTGAGTCACCATTAAGTTAAGAATTGGTTTGTTCTCCACCTATCATGTAGTGCCATGTGTAATATTCTTATTCCTTGTATTATTATTATTGTAACAAACTAGGGCAAGCTTTGTATAAAGGAAATAGGGTTGTAGATATTCTTTTATCGATTCAATACATAATACAAAACAAGAAAAGGGAAGTCCAAAGGACTAAAGCAAATTTCCAAAACCTCTTTATCTTCAACTTGGTATCAGAGCCCATGGTTGACGCCACATTCACCGAAAATAGTTCCTCCACCGAACGGTAAAATTTATCACACCACCTCCCAACCAGCTCTTGAATCAACTCACCACCACGAAACTCGAACGCGGGAATTTTATGCTGTGGAAGACTCTTGCACTGCCGATCCTCCGAAGCTATAAGCTCGAAGGACACCTTTCAGGTCAGATACCCTGCCCGCCGAATTCATCCCAACGACCTATGAAGCAATATCCAGCTCTCAAATGGCAAGCGATGACAGAGTCAATTCATTCATTGAACGATCACTCAATCCGTAATATGAGGCCTGGCTTGCTGTCCATCAACTTTTGTTGGGATGGCTATACAATTTCATGGCCCCAAATGTAATGGTTCAACTTATGGGATATGAGAATGCCAAGGAACTGTGGCAAGCTATTCAGGAACTATTCAGTGTTCAATCACGAACTAAAGAAGACTACTTAAGGCAGCTATTCCAATAGACAAGAAAAGGTGGCCAAAAAATGAGTAAGTACCTCAAATTGATGAAGATACACTTCAACAACCTTGCACAGGCAGGCAGCTCTATATCGACAAGAGCTCTAATCTCACAAGTTCTCCTTGGTCTTGATGAAGAATACAACCCTGTTGTCGTAGGCATCCAAGGTAAACCAAGTATTTATTGGTTAGATATGCAATCTGAATTATTGTCCTATGAAAAACGGCTGGAGCACCAAAATTCTATCAAAATACATAATTCATTTGCACAACAATCTTCTGTCAATGTAGCATTTAACAGGAATAAAAATGGAGGGAATCCACACTTCAATCCTTCATTCAATGGAAATCGACAGCAGGGGAACAACTCTAAAGGCAACAACACTAATCATAATCCATTTAATGGACAATGAGGTAGTTGTGGTCCAGGAAGAGGTCGAAATAACAACTCAAACAGACCAACATGTCAAGTTTGTGGGAAGTATGGTCACTCAGCCCTGGTATGCTATCTTCGGTTTGACAAAGAATACCCTCAGAATGCTGGACAAGGCAGAGGAAATCATGGGTCAGTCGGCCCCAACAACAACACTACTGCGTTGTTCATGTCAGCTCAGCCCTCCAACCCCTTCATAGCCATACCAGAGACATTAACATATCTGAACTGGTACATTGACAGTAGGGCTACCAACCATGTCACTCCAGATTATAACAACATCAATAATCCAACCGAGTATGGAGGTAATGAACTGGTCACTGTAGTTAATGGTGAACAATTACACATATCTCACACTGGTCAATCTTGCTTATCTGATGGAAGGAATGAATTTATATTGAATGATGTCATGTGTGTGCCTAACATAGCAAAGAATCTGATTAGTATATCAAAGTTAGCTCATGATAATGATGTGGTTGTTGAGTTTCACACTGATTATTGTGTCATTAAGGACAAGGATACAGGCATAACACTGCTGAAAAAGAAGCTTGACAGACGGTTATACCGACTACAAGGGGCTGAAGTGCTACAAAAAAATATCAAGAACCGAGGACCTACTTTGTACAAAAAAACAAGTCGACTGTTTTAATTCTATCAGAAGTTAGGATCAATGTAGTTGAATCAAAAGCTATTTGGCATAGGAGACGAGGACATCCATCAGTGAAAACTCTAAATTATGTTATTAGAGAATGTAAATTGCTAGTTAAATCGAATGAAGGAAACGAATTTTGTCATTCATGTCAATTGGGAAAATCCTGTGCCTTATCATTTCCTAACTCTCAATCTTGGGCTTCTGATAAGTTTGAATTAATACATACTGATGTATGGGGACCAACCTCTATTGAATCTACTAATGGATACCGATATTACATATCATTCTTGGATAATTACAGCAGATATGTGTGGCCATACCCTCTGAAATAGAAAAGTGAGACATTGGTAGCATTCCATAATTTCATTCAACTAATACAAACTCAATTCAATTATGGAATAAAGATACTATAATCAGATAATGGGAAAGAGTGTGACAAAATACATCATCTCTGCGAGTCCAAAGGCATTTTAATTAGAAAGTCCTGTCCCCATACCTCTGCACAAAACGGTAGAGCTGAACGCAAGCATCGACATATCATAGAAACTGGGCTCACACTCCTTGCACAGGTATCCATGCCCCTGTCTTTTTGGTGGGAGGCGTTTTCAACAGCTGCCTATCTTATTAATGGCATGCCTACCACAGTATTGCAAGGTAAATCACCCGTCACCATAATGTTTGGTTCTAACCTTGATTTTCTTAATCTCAGGACATTTGGGTGTGCCTGCTACCCATACCTACGACCATATCACAGTAAAAAATTCCAATTACACTCGGAGAAATGTGTGTATATTGGTCCCAGCTCGTATCACAAAGGGTACAGATGACTCAGTCCATCAGGCCGGATTTATACAAGCAGACATGTTAAGTTTGATGAAAGGGAATTTCCATTTGCAACACAGTCGTGCACCACGATCGCCCAGACGATAGGTCAAATGATCGCTAAACAACCATCGTTTAGCATGATCGCCCAAGTGACAGGCCATACAAAAGACACCATGATCGCTAAGGCAGCACGATCGCTTAACCTTCATCGTTTAGCACGATCGTTCAGTCCCTATCGTTTAGAACGATCGCTCAAACAACAGACAATACGATCGTTTAGTGGCCATCGTTCAGAACGATCGCCCAGACGACAGATAATGCAGTCGTTCAGTCTCCATCGTTTAGAACGATCGCTCAGCCGATAGACAATACGATCGTTCAGCGCCTATCATATAGAATGATCGCACAGACAAAAGATAAAGCGATCGTCAAGTCTTCATCGTGTAGACCGATTGCGAAGGCTAAAGACAAAACGATCGCAGTGAGTTCATCGATCATGGACATTCCATCGTCCAACACGATCGTCCAACTAACAACCCCTCCCGTACCTACTCCCCTCAATGAGTCATTAATTTCGAGCCTTCAACCAATACTTAATACCCTGCCTCAGTCACCGTCCCTCTCTCAAGAAAAGCCAGCCTACCATCCAGACCATACCTTAAACTCCACAAACCAGACAACCTCACCTCGTTAGCATCTCACCAAAGCCCATCGGAGACCTTGCCTCAAACCACATCAGAAGAACATACCAGTCCAACTCTACCACACATATCACATCCTACTACTGCCTCAACCTCTACTAGCCCACCGCAGCCCACCATCTCCACCCGTCCACCACCTGCTCCGACTCATCCAATGATCACCCAAGTAAAAGCTGGCATTTTTAAACCAAAAGCCTAGATAATGAGAAAAGCCATAGATTGGTCTCAAACAGAGCCCACTAGAATTATAGCAGCACTTGCAACCCCTCAATGGAAAAAGGCGATGTATGAAGAATACGCGGCGCTAATGAGAAATAAGACCTGGACACTGGTTCTTGCATCTCCATCTCAGAATATCGTTGGGAATAAATGGATATTTCGACTCAAGGGGAACATGGATGGTACAATACAGCGGTATAAAGCCCAACTAGTAACAAAGGGCTTTCATCAGCATCATGGAGTCGACTTCTTTGAAACCTTCAGCCTAGTAGTGAAGTCCTCAACAATCCGAGTAGTCATCAGTGCTGCTATGTCACACGGATGGACGCTGAGGTAACTTGACTTCAACAATGCATTCTTAAATGGAAGACTAATTGAGGAAGTGTATATGAGTCAACCACCAGGGTATATCAGCACTCATTACCCAAATCACGTTTGCAAGTTGGAAAAAGCAATCTATGGTCTGAAACAAGCACCACGAGCCTGGAATACAACACTCAGCTCAGTTCTCACAAAAAGGGGATTTTATCAGTCAAGATCTGATATCTCTCTATTCATTTATCGCACGAAAGGCTCTGTCATATACCTCATTGTCTATGTTGACGATGTCATTGTCACAGGTAACAACACTCAACTCACAAAACAACTCATACAGACCCTTGATGTACACTTTGCATTGAAAGATTTGGGCCAACTTAGATATTTTTTGGGAATCCAAGTACATTATCTTGACTCAGGCCTACTGATAAACCAAACGAAATATGTGGATGATTTGCTACACAAACTTCATATGTCTGATGTGAAACTGGTGCTCTCGCCAATTGTTCAAGGCAGGAAACTGTCAAAAGCTATGGACAACCCCTCTCTGAACCTTATACATATCGCAACATTATCGGAGCTCTTTAGTACTTAATGCATACACGGCCTGACATCATCTATGCTGTCAACCAACTAAGTCAGTTTCTTCAAACTCCAGCTGATATCCATTGCCAAGCAGCAAAAACAGTACTTAGATATATCAGTAGCACAAAACATTATGGACTCTACTTTCAACCAAGCCCGAATCTACATATATCTGCCTACTCGGATGCTGACTGGGCATCCAATCTTGATGACAGTAAATCAGTGGCTGCCTACTGTACATTTGTAGGAAATAATATCGTCTCATGGTCTTCGAAGAAGCAAGCAGTGGTAGCAAGGTCGAATACCGAATCTGAATATAGAACACTTGCTCATGCCACTTCTGAGGTCCTCTGGCTTCAACAACTATTAGGTGAGATGGGATTACAGTCAAACACTTGACCGACCATATGGTGTGATAATCCAGGATCAGGAACCTTAGCTGTCAATCTGGTTTTTCACTCTAGAACCAAACATATTGAAATTGATGTTCACTTCATCAGAGATCATGTTCTAAAAGGTAACATCAACATTATGTGTCATCGACCGACCAACTTGCTGACTACTTCACAAAGCCATTCAACAACATACACTTCAATACATTACAAGCCAAAATAGGAGTACTTGAAGTACCCTCCAGTTTGAGGGGGGATGTTAGAGCAGAAATTAGAAATGAAAAAAGGAAAGTAAAGGTGGAAGAAGAAGGAGGTGAGTTACCATTCGGTTAAGAATTGGTTTGCTCTCCACCTATCATGTAGTGTCATGTGTAATATTCTTATTCCTTGTATTATTATTATTGTAACAAACTAGGGCAAACTTTGTATAAAGGAAATAGGGCTGTAGGTATTCTTTTATCGATTCAATACATAATACAAAACAAGAAAAGGGAAGTCCAAAGGACTGAAGCAAATTCCCAGAACCTCTTTATCTTCAACTTTCACCTTTTGTGGGATTATTCCCGATATAGAGTTGGGTTGGTTCGGGTTAATCGAGCCATTTATTTAAAATTTTGTTCTAAAATGAAGCAAAATGTAAATATATAAAAATCTAATTTAATTATTTTCATACATTGAATGAAGTTTAACAACTCAGTTTCAATTTATATAGTGTAATTTTTTTTTCTAAAATGCAAAGAAACTACTTTTAAGAGTTGTTGAAGAATAAATTATTAAAAAATATTGGAATTAAATAAAATTAAAATTAATATATGTGTAAATAATTGTGTTATAAGTAATAGAAAAATATATTTTTAAAGTTAATAATAAATTCGGGTTGACTTGGGTTATATTAGGTGAACCCATGAACCAACTCAACCCATAAAATTTTTATTTATTTGAATCCAACCCAACCCAGATGAGTTGATAACCAACCAAAATCACACAAGTTGGGTTGGATTGATCGATTTTTTCGGATCATCGGGTTTTTTGAACACTTCTAGAAGCCATAAGGTGTCATAATTTAAAGGTAAACACAGTCCGATATTACTTGCGGTGGTGGTCTCGGTCTCAATTTCATGATAGGCAGTATGTTACACGTGATGGGGAAGAGGACGAAAAAGAAGAAGGAGAGCGAGAGAAGAAAGAAAAATGAGAATGAAGGGATATTGAAAACTAGAATATCAAATTTAGATAGATAAAGATTTTTTAATATATATATAGTGTAACTAAATTTGAAAGATTATGCTTTGAGGGTATTTTTGGAATACAATAATTAATCTACACGCATAGTAGGTATGATTTGCCAAAAAATGTTGTTAATTCTAAATTCTGCCAAATATCCAAACAAAACCTAAAAATTTGCTATATTATCAAATTTTCGCTATAAATGTATAATATCGTAGACTATGTAAAGATCATTCTTTTTTCTTTTTTTGGAAATGTGTTTACCATAATTAAAGTATTTTTACTTCTAGTAATTGTTCATTTTATTTAATCAAAGTCATTGGTATCTTCAAAGGTAAATTCATATTTTCACCCGAATTGTATTACCCTATATATATATATATTACTCAATTATTGACGTAGATATTAGCTTTTTTTCTTTGAATTCAACCATTTACAGCATGGGAAATTCGATTTTTTTACGAGGATACATACCTTATGTCAGAAAATTAGCTAATTATAAACATAGAATCACAAATTGATGTTTGGTGCTTTTGTTAATATTTGCATATTGTTACATTGGTTATTGTTTTCTTCCTACTTCAATAGTAGGGAATGAAAATTTAAACGAGTATATGTCCATTTATTGTTGAGATATACTCCTCGTTATAATACAGGTTCAAAATCCTTATATTTTAGATAATGATATAATTTAGTTTATGAAGTACATATTATTTTCTAAAGCATAAGAAATAAGGATTAAGAGTTCGCTTTTAATCTAAAGATGTTTATCTTTTTTTTTTCCGAGTACAATGAAGAAAGGACAAACAAACCAACAAAATATAAGCATCGTTAAAGTGAGCATAACTCAACTGTCATATGTTTTAGTAACCACAATGTATGTGATTTGAAAGGAGGTATTCGACCCAAATTTTATTCCAACCATTTCAAAGAACATGAGAGACAAGATTGTAGGCCTCTTTGTAACAATTACATTTATATTAAACAAAACCATTGAAACTAGTCCATGAAAGTGATGTAATGCTTAAAAATGTGCAAAAATTTACAAATTTACTTTTAATTAGGACCTAATTATGAAAGTTAAAAAATTGTGGAAGTTTAAAGTTTATACTGTCAACTTTCCGATGTTGGACCCCACTAATAATGCAAGTTTTAGTTGTCTTCTATGTATTAAATTCATTATAAAAAAATCAAATTAGGTCTAAAAGTTAATTATAAAGTGTATGACTTTATCGATAATTATAATTAATAAAAAATTAATAAAGTTTTGTTTTTCTTAAAACAATCATCATATGTTAAAGGTGGTTAGTTAGTTGTTATTCGTGTTTTTGTTAGTGTGTTGATATTTTTTTTTGAAAAAGTTGTTATAGTGTTAATATTGTTCCTAAGGTAAATTACATTTTTGGTCCTTGAAATATCTATTTGGTCCCGATTCAAAACATAATACTTTAGGTTCTGTTTGATAATTACTTTATTTTTTATTTTTGTTTTTTAAAATTAAGTCCTCCAAATTTTTTTCCTTTATATCTACTTTTTACCAATAGTTTAAAAAACAAGTCAAATTTTGATGACTAAAAAAAGTAAGCAAAGTTGTTTTTATTTTTGAAATTTGGCGAATCCAACCATTGTACTTAACAAAGACGCAAATCATGATAAAAAATGTGGATGATATAAACTTAATTTTTAAAAACAAAAACAAAAAAAATAGTTAACAAACGAGATCTTAGTCTTCGGAGTTTGAAAAATAGTTCTAAATGGTCCCGAGACTACTTTGACTACTTGTTGACTAACGGTAAGATAATGTGGTGGGTTAAACGATGACTAAGCTAGCTGATTTGGCAAAAATATATGAATTTAATATTTTTGTTTTTACTGATGTGGCCTTCTTTTTCCATCCCTCTTTTTCAACCTAGCAATGACACCATCGTTTTTAGTTGCCATTCTCTCCTTCTTCTTCGTTCAGTTTTGTACGTGGGTTTTCTTCAACTTGTTCAAAAAACTTGAAATTGATGGTTAAAAGATAATCATTCACCTCATAGGAGAACAAAGATGAGTTAATACATGTTTAAAGGAAAGAGGTATTTTCTACTGGTTGTTGGTAAAAAAAAAAATTAGTTAAAGAGAAAAGGCTTTAGAATACATTTCTTGAATGTAAAGACAAAAGTGATTGTGAATTCTCTGTGATCTTTTGTACTATCTTTGAAATAAAACAAATTACTTCTTCAAAAGTGGATGTAAGCGAATTACTCATAAACTCACTGTTGCTTCATCCTTCTTCAATTTCTCTTCTCACATTTTCTCGGTTGTTGTTCATCTTGAGACTTTTCTCTCTGTAGCATGCAATAGTTTTTTTTTCATTTTGAAACTGAGAAAATAAAGAAAGGCATTTCGTTTTGGTTAATCATTGAAAAAGTAAAGACAAATTTTGCCAACACAACTTTTCGCTCAATTTTTCTTTACATCGAAGATTGGAAATTGTGTTGCTTCAAGTGTTATGCTGTATTGTGCATTATGTTACACATTTTGGGTGCACTCGTCTACGAATCTGAATCGAAGGCATAACTTTTTGTTTCTTTTAATTTTCTCTGTCTTCTCCCTCTCCTCCTTTTAGATGGAAAAGAGATGGGCTGCCCGCGTTCTTCACTGGACAACACACGGCAACAACTGAAATGGCCGCTCACTAGGTTGAAGGAGGAGACGGTGAAGAGAGATTGGAGAAAGGCCATATCAGTAAATATTTTGCCAAATCAGCAAGTTAATTCATCACCGTTAGTCAACAACCATCAAAATAGTTTTAGAAACCATTTAGATACCAAATAGACATCGACTTTAATCCTCAGGGACTGGAAGGGTGTGTTTTACCACAGTTTTAGATACCAAATAGACATCGACGTTAGTTTTGCAATTTTCTTCTCCTTAAAGCATAAAGCACAATAATCTGGCAGTCTTTTACGTAAATTGTAGGCTCTCGCTTGAAATTTTTTTCATTCTATTGCATGTACAAACCAGATGATCAAATGCATTTGATACATACTCAACTCTATAAAAATGATGATTAAATAAAAAAAATGTCATTAATTAAAATCAAATGGATATACCAAATGCACAGCCCGTGTTAAACAGACCACTGCCTTCCTCTGCAAATAATTCAAAATGACTTGAAACAAAATGGTGAAGAAAACGAGAGGAAAAAAAACAAGAAAAGAAAAAAGGAAAAGGAAATTGATGTTTACTAAAAAATTGGGTTTGCCGTAAAAAGTAAGATGTGGTTTTGGGAACTGGGTTTGTGGTATAACTCTAAATGTGAACTAGAGAAAGAGAGATCTCTAACTGCAGCCTACAGGTTCAGGTTCGTCTTACTCGTCTGTCACGCACCCTTTGGATGCCGCTTGCACATTCTTGATGTACTGAAAACGAAGAACGATTTGGATAAAATTTTTCTTTATAAGAAAAGAAAATGTTTCAGACATGTGAATCATAGAGATGGTATGACACGAACCTTGTAAAGAACGCCCCTAGTAGCCTTGTATGCAGGTGGAATCCACTTCTTTCTTCGTTCTTCGATCTCTTGATCAGATAATTGAA